>NW_016160990.1:0-2881 GCF_001687245.7 Rhagoletis zephyria | reverse complement strand
AACCTTTTTTCTCAACCCCGGAAACCAATAGTGTTTCTTTATCTGGTCGACACATTTATCCACCGCTAAATGACCATACGTCTCATGTACTAGTCGAATCACATTATTTTCTATCTCCCTAGGTACGTAGAGTTGTCGTCTACCATCCTCCACATGGAACACCAGTCCGTTCTCCATGTCAAATCCAGACACCTCAGCCACTTCCAACTTCTTTTTCAACTCTTTAATTTCCGGGTCTCTCATCTGAGCTATCTGAATGTTAACGTCTACTTCACTTTCTTCCACTGTGCCTACACACGTTGACCTGCTTAGTGCGTCCACATGTGCCATCTGCTCTCCTGACCGATGTTTAATCTTGAAATCAAATTCTGCCAAGGCTAGGGACCACCGAGCAATCCGTGGATTGATCTGTTTCTTACTCAGAGCCAATACCAATGAATTGCAGTCTGTCACAATGGTGAACGGGATTCCATGGACAAATACTCTAAATCGCTCCAGAGCCCTAACTATTGCCAACGTTTCCAGTTCGAAGCTATGGTAACGCGTCTCGGCATCTGTGGTGCTTCTTGAAAAATATGCTATTGGATGGAACTTATGGTCCGACTGCTTCTGCAGCAAGACGGCCCCATATCCATGCGCACTGGCGTCTGTGTGTAGCTCAGTCTCACGATTCGGGTCAAATATACTCAGAACGGGCGACTCCGCCAGTCGGTTCTTTAGAGTCTGAAAGGCGTCCTTGCACTGGGCTGTCCACTCGAATCGGACATCTTTACCCAGCAATCGACTAAGTGGTTTAGCTATTCGCGAAAAATTTGGTACGAATCTCCTAAAATAGGAAAATAACCCAAGGCACCGTTGTACTTGTTTGACCGTCTGTGGCCGTCTGAGACCGGGGTTGCCACCCAAATCGGGGTTGCCACTCGTTCGGCGTTACATCAGATGTACTACAAACGAGAAACTTCTCAAACGGTCCTGGAAACGGTCGTTTGGTGGATTCCAACATCTTCACTAACGCCTACCTTATAGAAAGCAGATAAATTTGGGTTAAATATGCAAAGCCATTAAAGTCAATATTTACTTGGAAGCTCGGATCACCAATGTACTGCAAGAAAGTCTGCATTTTAAGCTCATTTGATAGGGCACCACCTCTGGTCTCGTGATTTTCTGGCAAGAAATTAGATGAAAGCCAATGTACATTCTCCCGCGAAAACCGATAAAGCGCCCGATATGTTAAATCTTCCCCAGTTCGTCTCTTTTTGAAAGTCTTCTTTCTATTTTCAAGATTCAGGAACATCGCCATGATATGGAATAAAAACGAAGTCTACCTTTACCCACACTTAAAAATCAAATAGCGAACACTTATTTTTTCAAGTGATTACAATTTTTATGCATTTCAATTACAAGGATATACTTTTTCGAAATTGAAGTAGTAAACTCAAGTAGTGATTACTATACAGCGCCTTGCTTTTATGCATACCGATTTTGAAACTTTAAAGTGATTGCTATTGAAAATAGTATTCATTAGTTTTATGCATATGACCCCTTGAGTACATCCGGAATTCTTAACCTACTCTTAGGTTACGAGAGCACTGGCCATCTTCACTTTCCCACACACTACGCAAACAGCTAGTTATCAAAATGTGAGTAAACGAAGAGTATCATAGCGTTGCATTTTTTTTCGCTATGTTCAATAACAAAAATTAGAGCTTGGTAATCGGTGCTCGGTAAGGTCCTGTTTCCACAGGAAAACGCCAATGTCGTGATAACCATGTCAAAAAATATATTTCCAATGGACACCGCCTATTTCTCATAGGCTGCAACATATGTCAGCGCTTATTGCTTGATATCTATTGCAGGAAATTTGATAGGTTGACAGAGTTCACTTGAAAGAAAGCGTGCTGGTGGTAACATCAATGAAATATTAATGTTAAATCGAAAGAAGAATCTGTTCCCTATTGGATTGTTTATGATAACGTTTTAGGAAGTTATTCAGCTAGTTTTTTTAAGATTTAAATGGTTTTAAACACCGAGAATTGAGAGAATGTTGCCTGGCGGCGTCATGCGGCAAATGCTTATACATATCAAGACATCAAAGTGCCCACACACAAAAACTTGCAATCATGCTGCTCGTCAAAATGACACCTGGTAGGCCATCGGTGTTTGCCTGTGGAGTTTTGCGGTAAATTTTCCCATGTCTTTTGTTTGTGTAAAATTATTTTAGTATCGGTTTACCGGTTACCGAATTATCGTGATCGAAGCTTGATAATTTTTCTGGTAGTTGGTAAACTGCAATCAGCTGTACGATATTCATCCAATTTTGAATCCGCCCGCTGCCGAAAGGCATAACGCATTTGAGTAAATAAAATTCCTTAAATTTTTTGTTACAATTTATTTTTTTTTGGGAAAAAAGCTACGAATCAGCTGTTGATAAACATAGTTTACCAGAGTAAAGGTGTGGTTAAACGTGGCAATGCTAGCTCTTTTTCTACGAATTTTGCTGTCAAAATGCGAAATCGAAAGTCTACTTTCCCGTGTAAACAGTCAGAAAGTCCTTTTTGCAGGTTTGCAGAAATCACTTTCGGCAATAAAAATTGCAAGGGGTAAGTGCAACTGAAATTACGCAAATCGCTTTCGGGAAATAATTTCAACTTGCTCGTGCAATAAATGTTAAATTGATTTGGAAAATGGTTTTTCATACAAATTGTTGGTTTTATTCTATATTGATTTGCTTTAAAATTCATTTGATGTAGGGCAGTGTTTTTGTATTTATAAAGTACTTGTGCGTTCAACTCCTTTTTGCGTATAACCCTAAGTACATAGAATTCTCTTTCCGTTTTGCGAAGAAAAGAAGCTGAACACCTTTTGCAGAGAACACCTTTCT
>NW_016160989.1:55690-56765 GCF_001687245.7 Rhagoletis zephyria | reverse complement strand
GCTTCTGGTTGCTCTTCACTCCAAATGCGGCAATTTTGCTTATTTACGAAGCCATTCAACCAGAAATGAGCCTCATCGCTGAACAAAATTTGTCGGACGTAAAGCGCGAAACACATTTCGAACCGAACACTGATTTTGGTAATAAAATTCAATGATTTGCAAGCGTTGCTCGTTAGTAAGTCTATTCATGATGAAATGTCAAAGCATACTGAGCATCTTTCTCTTTGACACCATGTCTGAAATCCCACGTGATCTGTCAAATACTAATGCATGAAAATCCTAACCTCAAAAAAATCACCCGTTACAAAAATTGTATACCAGATAATTATCTATAAAAAATGTCAAAATACTTTTTTTCCTAAGAGCCACCGTTTCCGAGATATAACGATTCAAAAAGTTGGAAGAGTTGTAATCGGCATAATATGCATAAGTACAACAAAGGTGGCGTGGAAACGTGTGCATATTATGACGATAATACCAAAAAAGTTGAAAGAATTGTAATCGGCATAATATTTATAAGTACAACGAAGGTGGCGTGGAAACGTGTGCATATTATGACGATTAAAACTCTTCCAATATTTTGAATCGTTATACCTCGGAAACGGCGGCTCTTAGGACAAAAAGTATTTAGACATTTTTTATAGATAATTATTTGATATACAATTTTTTTCTAAACTAATTTTATGATCAACCTACCGTTTTTCTGAAAATCGCGAAAAACCCGTTTTGTGACCTTTGACCCGGAGTAACTTTTTTTCCAGGTATCAAATCGATGAGGCCTTTTTAGATTTCATTTATGATGGTGTTTTTAACAATCCTACCAATTTCCAGCTGGGTGGGAATTTTTGTATCCTCGAATGTCTAAGTTGACCGGACTATTCATATTTTTATGGCATATTTAGATCGGCGAGTGCGGATATGCCCTCCGTTTTTCAGATTTTCTCCCATTTACGAATAATTGCGAACTTGGTAGAGTTTTCAGTTTCTAAAATGTTGATGCCTTCATATTTAAATTAAATAAATAGCTTAAAAATATAAAAAAGTGTCATAGTCCTTCTAAACATCTTCCGAGGGC
>NW_016160989.1:37926-55680 GCF_001687245.7 Rhagoletis zephyria | reverse complement strand
TTGAGTATCGAGCGCACTTTTCCGCATTCGATTTCTTATATTTTTACTGATGAAGAAAACAGTAGGAGGAAAATAGCGGCGCATTGAGTTTTTTCACCACATCTTTGGCAAATAATATTCGATCAAATCAACAGATTTTTAATTATGCGAGCATCGACTCTCCCTATAACTAGCCGTTGAACATTTCTGCTTGGAATCCTTTTTGAAGGATCTTAAATTTCGACTTTAAAAAGCGAAGAAAACAGACGTATGCGGGCAGTTTTATAACAGAGGTTTAAGGCCGAGGATCCAAAATATATCCCTATAAAAGAATATTGCCCGACGAGACCCGACAAGAAAACAAGATGACTGTTATTTATTTGAATGGCCCCATTTCAAATAATTCAAAAGAATATAAATTACAGAACATGCTTTCTATTTGTATATCTACTATTTTTATTTTAAGATTGGTCCATAGAAAAACATAATAACGAAAGAAACAAATGCAGCTATAGGAAGCGCAGAAAAAAAAATTTCACATAAAGGCTCTGTTTTATTTGACGTAGTCAAAAATCCTGCATGTTTAAAGAGAATTTTATCAAAGTTGATAAATCTGAATTTCGACTGGTTTTATTATACAAATACTCCTGTGTGCAACTGTGACGAATATTCTTTTCTATTGATTCACAAACTTTTCGCATTCTGGCCACACATCAGATAGTAACGCTTCTTCAGAAATAAGTTTTTCCCTGCCAGGCTGACAGAAAATGTTTGGGTATGAAGTTTTATAACTCATTAAATTTCAGTACAAAAAGGGAACGTTTGAAGTAGGGATGTTGCGAATGTGGAATTTTAGAAATCCGCAGATGCGAATGCGGATGTTTAAAAGCAAAGCGGATGTCAAGTATTTTTAAAAAATAATTAAGGGAAGTAAATTAGGTGATTTATGTAAATAAAAAATGGAAAAGTCAGTAATTTTTAATTTTTTTTTATACCCGAGCGCACTTATGCACAAGGGTATTATAACTTTGTTCACATAACGGTTGTTTGTAACAGCCAAAACGAATCGAGATAGATATAGACAAATGTTTACATAAATACTCAGAATGAATAGAGAAGTCGGTGACGCCATGTCTGTCCGTCCGTCCGTCCGTCCGTGTACACGATAACTCGAGTAAACATTGAGGTATCTCAACGAAATTCTTTATCCAAGGTAGGTTTTTATTGAAAATGGGCGAAATCGGACTATAACCACGCCCACTTCCCATATACCTACGTTGACCATATTAACCAACGTAAAATAAAGGACATTTTTTTCAAAATGATTTGGGAATACGTACATACAACTTGTATGATAAAAGTACCTTACCCATATCGTAATTTAAATCAAGTATTTACCAGTTAATTATATTATTTAATTGTCCAATTTCCAATGCTCTAGCGAAAAATGAAGCCAAATCCTTTTCAAGGACTTCGACGAAGCCAGCACACAGTGGTTCAAAATTAGAATATAATGTTTATAATCCACCGGAGTCTTCATTTTTCAACAAATTTTTACTAAAAAGCAAAAAAAGACAAGATTTATTTTGGTGAACATTTTTTTTATAACATTTCAAAATTTTTGTTTGTGTATTTTTTTTTGTTTTGAGAGAACCATACAATTGTTTTCAACTAGTTTTTGTTATGAAACATTTATTAACTGGAACAGGAGAATACATTTTCTTCAAAATTGCTACTTTTTCTGCAGTTTGCACAAAAAAAAATTTAATATGATCAAATAAAAATTCAGAAATCATGCTCAACTGGTCTCTTGCTAATGTTGTAAGCTTTCATAAAAAAATAAACATTAATCAAATGAAGTGAAAAATGAAGGCTCCAATGAATTATGAACACTAAATGCCAGTTTTGAACCACTGTGCAGCCGGGGGTTTATTGTTCTCTTTCACGCGAACAAACTGGGGAAGGTTTTCATTATATTTTATAAGGGACATTTTCATTTTTCATATTCTGCGTTTAAAAGTTTACCTCTGAAAAATGCAGAGCCGATTTAAAGGACAGTTTAAGAAATAAAGGACAAAAGGCGTCCTTTATTTTGAAAAAAATTATAAAGGACAGGGTACTAAAATAAAGGACTGTCCTTTAAAATAAAGGACGGATGGTCACCGTACATATACCGGTATTTTCGAAAAATGCAAAAACTAAGATATTTAAGTAAATATTGGATCAAAATTGTTGAAATTAGTATACGAAGCAGAATTTTGGTAAAAAATAGTATCATTATGAAATTTTTGGAAAATAGGAGTGACCCCTCCTATTTATGATGAAATGTTTTATCTCAGTAGCCGCTTCACCAATCCGTACCAAACCTGTTGAAATCTTTGAAATCGGGAAATAACCACGCCCACCTCCCATAAAACGGTAATTTACAGAACCACGAAAACTGCTATAAATCGGTAACTACTGAAGCTAATTGACTCACAATCGATAATTACTACAATAAACACTTAGCAGAAAATAAATTATTTTACATTTTTGGATAATGGGCGTGGCGCCGCCCCCTTATGGCCACAAATGTGTATCTCGGTAACCGATTCATCAATTTCTACGAAACTCGGTGCACTCAATAACCTTAGTACATGAAAGAAATTCGTTCAAAATTATTGAAATCCGACTAAAATTACACCCACTTCACGTATAACATCCGAAAAATCCGTTATTTCAATAACTGCGGACGCTAATTTACTCCAAGTTAATAGTTACAACAATTTCTTATCAATAAATTAGACTGCTATAGACTTTTAGGAGTTCGGCGTACCACCACCCGCTTTATGACTACAAGGTGTATCTCGTTAACCATTTTATAGATTTTTACCAAACTCGGTTCAATTATTTCATTAAGTCTAAGTCAGCATATTATCGAAAAAGTTTGAAATCGGATAAACACCCCTACATATCATGCAAAGTTAGAGAAAGTTGAAACGACGATATCTGGTACCTGCGCCGGATATATAAAGATCGGTTTCGCCCGAACTTATACTTCTTTACTTGTTTTATTTAGTAGGTACTTGAATTTAAAAATTGGAACATTGTATTTAATAAAAAGTAATGTTGCTGCCTTTTCGGGTTACAGCCTGTTTCTTAAAGGGTCGTAAATCAAACCTGCGGCACTTAATAACTTTCAGTTATATTTATTTTTTTATTGCAGTGCAATAATTCCTTTTTGAGACTTGCATCGGGGCTATAAATGTCGGATGTATCCTCCTGACTTTCATCTTAAAAATCTAGCGTCATGANTAGTGTTTGTAATTAATTTTTAATTTACTTTTCTGTGACTGGTTTGAAAACTGTGCTCAAAGCGAGGTTCTAAATAGGTGGATAAGGAAAATAAATTGTTATTTTCTAGGAATGAAAATTTCGAAGAAAATTCTGTTTTGTTTAAAATCTTGTTATTTTGTTAAAAAGGCACCAGTTTTTTATAATAATTTGAATTATTGGAATCACGGACGATGAAGGTCTCAGATCTGCTTAGTTCCCGGGCGACTTCTTGAAAAGTAATGAATAGCTTGTAAATCGTTTTTTGATTAGATGAGCTCGACTTTTCCTAGTTGCAGGCAGTCACAATTAATTACTCACCGCTGTCGGTACCATAAGCCATCAAATCCGTTTTGTTGTTCCATTCCATGAGCTCAATGTGCTTTGGTATTGGTTGAACGCAAATTTTCAACGTATCGTTAATACATATACATAGTTTGGAAAGGGCATAATTCACATTGTCACTGAAATGCGAAACATCTACAACTAACTTAAATTTATTTATTGCATAAAACGATGTGGGGACTTAGGATTCGATGAAATGCATCATAATCAATCAAAAAATGAATTCTGTATTTTTGGTTAGTTACGGCTTTTTGTATGTCAGCGACGATGTGAGTTACGCCCTTTCCATACTATACTAACGATATATTGAATGCCAAGTCTCACTCCTCAATAGATATTCAATTCTCTTTGGACTGATTCTTCTTTGATTTGTGAACTTGGCTGTCAAGGTTTTCACATTCCATTTTATTTTTATTTCGCTGCGTGCCAATTTTGACAATTAACACAAACTTAAAATAAATGTTGTTGTTTTAGAGCGCACAGAGGAGTATTTACATAGTAAAACCAGTAAAAACTATTTGGAGTGTTTTTCTGCTAAGAAATAAAAGAAAACGCGGAGCTTAATCATAATAACCGTTTTATGAAACAAAAAATTATTACACTTATCTAAAACGAAGGAGAATAAAAGCTAGCGATGCATCCAACAGACCTTTGGCAAATAATATTCGATACTTACATAATTCTTACCTAATTACAGGTTATCTTTTAACGCGCAATTAGTAGATTCTCTTTATAACTAGACGTTGAACATTTCCGCTGGAAATACCTATTGAAGGATCTTACTCTTTGACTTTAAATTACAAAAGAAGGGCGACGTAGGGGGGCAGTTTTAACGTAGCGTCTCCACAGGCAAAAAATATTGGCTACAAATTGTAATTTTGTTCGCCAGATATACGTTTTATCCGTGCACTTTCAAAATATTCCCATTCGCAAAAGCTTGATTATTGCGAATGCGAATGTTAAAATTAATTCGGAAGCTCCGCGGTTGCGAATGCGAATATTCGCAACCACCCTGATATGTACGTTAACTAATTGCTAGGTTAGGTTAGGTTANAGTAGACATCACAAAGGACTTTTGGGAATTGCAGTCCAAATTTCAGCTCACTCTTGAAAACGCCTCTAATTTCTCGAATTGGTATTCTCCTAAGCATTTTAATCATGTTTTTGCCAGAGCAGGACAACGGCAGAGAAGATGTCTCAACGTTTCCTTGGTCTCTCGCTCATGACACTTCCTGCACTTGTCCACGATAGTGATACCCATTTTTTGTGCATGAGCAGCCACCAGGATATGCCCCGTAAGCGAGCCGATAATAACTCTGAAATCTTTCTTTGTCACAGTGCCGCGAGGCGCTGAAGCTTCTCCATTGGCCCGAAGTATGGGGACTTTTTTGCGGCATTCTACCACACCAAAGCGCCATATAGTAGTAGTATTGGTCTGACTATTTCTGTGTAGCACCAATGCATCAGCGCAGGTTACAGACCCCAAGTGACTCCCAGCATTCTTTTACATGCCTTATTCTCCCTTTCCTCAAGATTGCCCTTCCACATCAGCTTAATTAATATCCAATACTGCTCCTAAATACTTTGCGTGGTCTTTAATTGACAGCTGGATGCTACCTAGCTACCTAGGGTCTCTACTCTGGGACCTTATATCTTTTTGGGACTACACCACTTACCCATTCAAATTCGCAAAAAAAAATTCGCTGTGCTGGTGAAGGATGTACAACTATAGGACAAGTAGCCTGTGTAAAAGGTAATGTGAGTTTATGTTTGAAATATTTTGCTACTTTTCATACCAAAAATTAACTTCTACAAACGATTTGAACATAGAATATGCATATATTATTAATAAATATATTAAAATTTATAAATAATATTCTTATTATTTTATATTTTAACACATTACTGTCTTCTAAAAATCCATTTCGAATATGGCAACGGTCGATATCGGACGAGCTATACTAATCCCAAAGTTTTAGTAATATTTGTTCCTTTACTTTAAAGCTGCTTTTACCCTGTATATAGAAAAAAGCAAAAAAAAATCTACAAAATTTAATCTGGGGCAATTTGGGTTAACTTACATGTTTTACGGCAGATAATACCAAAGTTGAAAACTAATTGGCATTTTCTAATCTATACATATCTGTGTTCGTATGGAAAAGTAGCTTATGTCGAAAGGCCGGCTTTAGTATAATGCGGCATTCCCTTTATTCTTTAACCGACAAGGAATTTTTTGATGAGACTTAAAAAGAATATTGCCTTGCTAGTATCGGAACTAGTTCTTGCACGTTTATTTGCTAAAACGGCTTAGCGCCCGTAAGTCATTCGCAATCGTATGCTGCGAATGCCGATTTATACTAAAGCCAGCCTTTCGACATAAGCTACTTTTCCATACGAACACAGATATGTATGTTATTGGTTGAAAATGGTTCTAAACTAAACTAATATATTTAACTTTGTCTTTAATTATACATACATGAGTCCAATTGTTATATGAGTTTACAATTTTTTCTCTTTTAAAAGACACATTTCTTACAGTGTATAAGGCTTTGCACGAGATGCACCAAAAAGTGCCAGGCATCAGCACAACACCAGCAACGAGAAAAGCAGTGGCATTGGCCAAAATTTAAAAACTGAAAAAAGTACAAAAAGACCCATAAAAAGGACTTTTCACAGAGCGCACACTATATTTTATATTTTACGTTCTTATCGCAAACTTACACTCGCCTATTCAACTGCAACGTTGAAGATGGCAATGACACCGCAGCAACAAAAGCAACCATATATACGCAACAATACAAAAAAGCAGAATCAGCAGCACGACGAAGAGCTGATAACGTCCGCACTAATGGGACCAAACAATACAGCCGAGCGTTGCATGATTGCTAGGACATAGTGGGCGGAGCTGGGTATATGAAAGTATAGCAGACGCAATTCTGAAACCATTATACATACATACATACATATATGCATGTTAGTTCTAATAGGGAACGAGCGCGCAACCAGGTGTGAGCGACTGACCTACACGCTTATCTATGACCATCAATTAAGCATGTAGCGATAAGCAAACAGATTTAAAATGGTGTCTTGTATAAGTATAATCTTCTGTTACGTCCGTTAAGGAAGCGTTAAGGTCCGTTCGACGCTGTGCGCTGGGCAATAATGGAAAATCGTCTAGTGACAAGTGCATGTATAGTGGCCATTCACGCTCCCACCAAACGTACCATATTGTATGAACATTTGTCCGTTAGAAAGATATGTTCGCGTTGGATCCAACATAATGTGGCAATCGCTCAAAAAAAAGATCACGTCTATTTGTGCGGACAAACGCTGCAAAAAGACATGTAGGCCAAGTCCACACAGTTAAATCACCTCACAAAAATTAGTTTCTAATATAAAAATCCACCTTAGGCTTAACTTTCATAGATGGTGCTAATGCTAAACTTTTATACTATAGCATATTAGTAGAATACTAGTGAACCCGCATGGCGTTAAAACGCACAAAATTGAATTTCAAAAACTTAAAAAATATTCAAAATTTTAGTCATAGTTATAAGAGATCCGAGTGCGATATTTCATCAAAACCTTGCCGCCGTATCTGAGTGAAGAGCAGTCTCGCATAGAGCATGATTTTATTTTCATCGAATTTCAAGTCATCCTATACCGATGTCAAAAGTTCGTAATTAAAAAAATAAAACTTTTTCATACATCTACAGGCTAAGGTCTCCAAGCTGACCTCTCATTTTTTAAATTCCTTTCCAAAATTATTCTCCAACTAAAATCAACTGACATTGTGATACCCATGTATTCCAATAAACTGATGAACTAATTCTAATTTGATTGTTTGAACAAATGGCAACCCTCCAGGGTATTTAAAAAATGCGTATAGTTTTCATCACGAAATTGATATCATAAATTGTGTGTTTCTAGTTCAGCTTTCGTCACTCGAAATATTTACCTAAAAGAGGTGTTTTATTTGATATCAATTATTTTGGGACAGCTATATATGTAATACTTCTATATTGCTAGTACAATATGATCACAATAGGTGTATTCGCGTATTCTTCCAGCAGAAAACTCTCAGCAGCCAAATTCTAATGAATTTTTATCTGATCTCTCTCAAAGAGAGAAATGTTAGCAAAAGTACGTGAACGCAAAACCAGCAAAAACTTGCAAATTTTTAGTACAGCTGATCGATATTTTGTTTACATATAAAAGCATGAAACAGAAAACATGAAAAGAATATAAATTAAAAGTTTTCCTAAAGCATTTGCTAATCAAACATGAGTAAATGAGTATTTGCTTTCTTCCGATACATTTGCACTTCTAATAAGTTATTTCAAACTTAACAAGTAAGAAAGTCTAAGTTCGGGTGGAGCCGAGCATTAAATACCCGGCGCAAGTATTAAATATATGTTTTTTCACCTTTCCGAAAGCTACCGCTAGATGGTAAGCCGGGGTGTATCTATTTTGAGTAAGTTAGCGTCCTTAAATTTCGAAATATTGCAGTTTCAAGCATTTCTGAAATATACCGTTATATGAAAAGCCGCCGTAATTTTAGTCCGATTTCAATAATTTTCAACGTTTTGCTTTTATGTGGCAAGAACAATAAAAATAACGAGTTTGGTACAAACTGGTAGAACGGTTACCGATATACATATATGTGATCATAAGTGGGCGGTGCCACGCCCATTTTCCAAAATTTTACCGTAAACGTATTTCTTGGTAAAGAATTGTTGCAAGCATCAATTTTGAATAAATTAGCTTTAATATTTACTGATTTATCGAAGATTTTGTATTTCTCTAAATTACCGTTATATGGGATGTGGGCGTGGTTATTGTCCGATTTTTCCCATTTTCAATACCATCCGTCCTACGCGCGAAAGAAGTGCACGTACCAAGTTTCGTTAAGATATCTCAATTTTTACTCGAGTTATCGTGTGCACAGACGGACGGACAGACGGACGGACGGACAGACAGTCACCGCTTAATCGATTTCTCTTTTCATCCTGATCATTTGTGTAAACATTTGTCTATATCTATCTCGATTCGTTTTGCCTGTTACAAACAACCGTTATGTGAACAAAGTTATAATACCCTTGTGCACAAGTGCGCTCGGGTATAAAAATCATAACAATAAATCTAAATCTAAATCTTAATTAAATTTCCATATTTTCATAAATTGAAAACAGATGACTTTGATCAGCTGGTTTTCTTGCTGGCAAATGGCTGCTGCCAAAAATTTTTCCACCAGAAACTAGCAGCTTTTCATCAGAATGAAATGTCAATTTGGTCTCTCAATTTCCCCTACTTTGCTGGATTTTTGTGTACGCGAATAAACCTAATGTGTTTTTAATTCGAAATCAAAGAAAGACAGCCTATGAAAAATTTTGTGATTGTAGAAGTATACGTTTATATTAAACTACTAAATTGAATGAAGTGCCATATCATAATAGGTGCGGTTCAGGGAATTAAACAAACAAACAAACAAAAATTTTACGGTCTCACGTTTCCTTCAAACCGCATGTAACGCAAACGAATTTTGTTCAAAATTAATTGTTGATGCATAAACGCTCTTAGACGGTCTTTGCACCTGTGCGGAGTTGACTTGACCACTTGAAGAACGCATGGAACGGGTCATAATTCGAAATTATTTACAGCGAATATGATGTGTATTTACTGCTATCACCGCTAAAAGTGTAAATAAATTCTCGACATACACCCTAAAGTCCAAACATACGCAACAAAAGAAAATTAACGGCCTGTTGCTAAAAGCCTGGTTGATACTAATCCCCGGTTAAACATCGTTATCAATGTTACCGACACCGTGTTATATGCATGCAGTCGAAAACGTCGACAACGATGTTAACCGATGATTAATGTCAACCAGGCTTTGAGCAACCGACCCTAAATGAGCAATTTCTCATTTGCGGGGCGCTTCGGAATCGAAGCATTAAACTTTGCGTCGATTGTCTTAGTCTTAGTTATAAAGCGTGGTTGTTGTTGTCAATTCTATACATCCATTTGCTTATTTGCTTTTTTGTATAGTTTCAGGCGGCTCTTCCTAAACTATGTATGCTGTCGAGTTTAAATAGCGGCAAATCAGCTGCACTTGATAGTAGTTGGTTGAAAAACGGAAAATGAATTAGCAACGAGAGTTTACGGGATGTACATAGCTCAGTGGCTAACGCTCCTGAGTTTGAACATCGATTACGCAGGTTCGATCCCTGCTGAAGTCTAGAAAAAAGAAGTCTGATGAGGAGATGTGGTGATCTCCGAAATAGCTGCTATAACTTCTACCGCTTAGACTTTGTTGCTTTTTCAATTTTTCCTAATAAACAATCGTGGTACAAAGCTCAATAAAGATATTAAAAATAAAATGTTAATAAGCCACAATAATAAAGCAGATAATTTTTTTTAATAAAATATGAAAAATTACAATAAAAATAAATAAAGAAAAAAATATTTAAAAAAATTCCTGCCCTGAGACTCGAACCTTGCATCTCTCGACTAGCGAGTTTGAGAGCCACGAGCAAAATGACATACTTATTCCTTTCGCGGGGGATGAAATGGCAAGTAAATTTTTCCTAAAAACTAAGGAATTGTGTTTTCCTAAAACTGAGTCAAATCGTTTACTAATATTAAGGCACTCATGTTATTGGAGCCATTTCAAGGTAATATTTCCTTAGAATAATATACTTTTTTCCTAGCATCAAGAGACATAATAATGGAAATTTGAATTTGAATTAATATCTGCGTATTTTCCTTCGAAGTTTGTGTTCGGACGTTACTGAAAAGGGATGTGATTTTGATATAACCATCAAAGTCAACCGATTTGCGCAAATTGTAATATATAGAAAACAAAATCTAAAATAATACTTTGAAGAAAAAATTATGAAGTTATTAATATGTATTATAAAACAAAACTAAACGTTGAATTAACTTTAAAACAATTGTATATGTGCGTTCGGGACGTTACGTTACGGACTGTTTTTGCCGTTGAAAAAATTTATTTTTTTGAAGCGATATTGGTTTATTTTGTTAAAATATATAGTGCTTAAAACCAAGGCTATTTGGAGCTTTGTTTCAAGAAGTAAGAGGGGAAAGTCAAATTTCTCAAATAAGTGTGAAAAGAAATATAAAACAAAATATGGCGTACTATGCCATTTTCGACAGAAAAATGCGAGAATTTGAATTGCATGTATATTCTCATACTTTGGTTGACTATTATTCGGATTCGCCCATATGATAGTTGACCGAATCCAATGCGGGTGCAGCGTTTCTCATAGATATACCAATATTGTTGTTAATTTTTCAAGTGAATTATTTTTCAATAAGAATTTGTTAAACCGCGTTTGAATTTTGAAAAGTTAAAATGTCAGTTTGAGTACATTCTCTTATCGGATCTCTCTTTCTTTTTCGAATATATCGACACTCTGATGTTGGGGAATGTACTTTGAATTTACTAGCAATATAGAAGTATCACGTATATGGGGACATGGTGGACTAATAATAATAAGAGCGAGAAGGAAGATTTGACTTTACCTTATTGGAAGTGTTCGCCCCTTAGATTTTTTTAAAAGGATAAAGGCCAAAAATATAAAAAAATATTACCCTTTTGACTACAAAAGGGGTAATTATTTGAAGTTTTATATTTAATACATATACATACGATGTATTGTGGAACGGAAATGACACTGAAGATGGTACAACGCCGAAACCGGTTTGTCTCCAAACCAAATTTGACAAGGGATGACGGAAAATGGTTCCACAATACCTCATACTGCTACCCTGTCGGAAACACAAACAACCAAAAAGAAGACATATACATACATAATATTAAAAATTACTTTTGTAATATCCCCATTTGAAAAATAAAAGAGCCATTTAAATTAACTAAGCATAATTTGTTATTTTTTATTCAAATTAGATATGTAGAAGCTAAACAATTTTGTGGATTACGCTTGTATTTAGTATTGACAAGTAAGACAAACACTAACAATAACAAAGGGCTTTAAGGATTTACAGCTAATGTAATAAATAATAATTAGAAACTTAAATAAAGATTTTGACGCTAATAAGAGTAGTGTGATGTACTAATTCCACGGAATAGTTCACACAAAGAGAAGCAATCATAGATGAAAGGCCCAACTACGGTTTCAAAACATCATGTTAATGTCGCACAAACAGATATTTTAGGCAGAAAAAAATTATAAAATGAGGAAATTAGTAAAAAAGATTTTTCACAAATAATACTTCGAGGACTCACCGACAAATGCATTCAAAAATCTTAATAAAAGTAGCCAATGCAGTAACCAATGAAAAGTGACAGTTAATGCCGTACAACACGATGTCTTGAGGCAAAAACACTTTTCAAAATGGTGAAATTAGTAAAAAAGATTTTTCACAAATAATACTTCGAGGACTCACCGACAAATGCATTCAAAAATCTTAATAAAAGTAGCCAATGCAGTAACCAATGAAAAGTGACAGTTAATGCCGTACAACACGATGTCTTGAGGCAAAAACACTTTTCAAAATGGTGAAATTAGTAAAAAAGATTTTGCACAAAGAATAATTCCAAGGACTCACCGACGGATGCATAGACAAATCTTGATAATTTTATGAAGAGATGAAATTAGATTCATGAAATCAGCAACGTGAGTACAAAAACGCAACGCGTGATATTAATGGTTATAAGGATTAAATAAATAAATTTAAATAGTTATATATGAGAGGTTTATAAAGATTAATCGATTGTACCTTTAGCCTTTCAAGCCCTTCTTAAAATAATTTATATGGAAATGCATCCTGCACTTAAAAAATAGCTTTTTCGTATTTTTTCTATTTCATGGATGTGGGATAATAATTTTTCGGAGAAGTTGGTGGTGCAAGAGTATTTGAAATATGCAACTTAGTCAGCCTAACCTGTTCCGCTAGTGAATGGAACAAACGGACGCCTCCGTAAGTCCACGTTTTTGAGCAAATTACACAGCTTGGCTAGGCATTATTAATTTTTTAATCACAAATAAATTATATAGTATTTTTCCACAAAAATTCAAACGGAAAGTTTTAGAAAAAAACAATTTTCCACAAAAATTCAAACGGAAAATTTTAGAAAAAAACAATGTTGCAATCAAATAATAAATGGCCAAATTGCCCCCAAAATATATGTAAATACTTCCAAAGGAGCAACACATAAAACGTTCAACGAATAAACGCAACATTGTGAAATATAAGACAGCCGAATGTCAGAAAATGAACAGGGAATGCTGTTTTATTACTTCACCTGTTAATTGCGCCATGATATGGGGATAGCAAATTAAAAATCAACGAAAATGCAAACAAAAATCTAACGGCCCTATTCATAAAAAATTAAATAGATTTAAAAAGCTATATGAAAAGACATTTTCATACAAATTTGNCCACTTAGCAGAAAATTAGATTATTATAAATTTTTGGATAGTGGGCGTGGTGCCCTTATGACCACTTGTGTGTTTCTCGGTAACCGATTTATCAATTCCTACTAAACTCAGTGCACTTAATAACCTTAGTACGGAAAAGCAATTCGTTAAAATTTATCCAAATCGGACAAAAATTACACCCATTTCCCATATAACGGTAAATTTCAGAAATAANTTATAAAGCAGTTAAAGTCTTCTTTATTTTTTATGAATTTGGGTGTACATGTTTTATTTTTCTTAAATAAATTTCTAAAAACGCTATCTAAATCTGCATGATTTTTATTCAAATATTTAACACTGAATTCAAATTCATTGAACCATATCATTTTTCGAATACAGAATAAAGCCAAAAAAGGACGATCACATCATTCGTATCAAAAAAAAAATAATAATAATATATACATATAAAAATTAAAAAAAGATTAAATGTGAAAAATTATAAAAACGTAGCAACTTGGTACCAACATTAGGTACAATAAGCAACTGTATTCGCAGTGGCGGACACAGGTAGGGGAAACTGACACAGTTGAAAGTCGCAGCAAGTTTGAATATTTTCGCAGGTTCAGAAAACAACGAAAATTCCAAAATTTTTAATTTTATAATATTATTAAACTTCTTGGGATTCCTTATTTTTAGGATAATTTCCAAAATTTCAAAAACTATCGAAATCCGGGGGATTCTAGAAATTTTGGTAAAATGAGAATATTTTGAAATGTACAAAATTATTCAGATTTTAGAAATTTTCTATATTTTCCAAAAATTTTTTTAATCTTCAAGAATTAGGAAATTTTTTTAAATTTTCAAAAAAAACTAAATATGAAAATGTTTTCAACATTCGAAAACTTTTAATTGCGTTTGATCAATTTTGTATATTCGACACTTTTACTTCGAAAAAATTTTTTAGAATTCCTACAATTCTCCAAATTAAAAAAAAAAAATTCTAGAAATCAAGTATTCATCATTATATTGAATTATTGGGGTTTACTAAAATTTCTCAAATTCACAAAGATTTGAAAGTTTAGAAAATTTTGGAATTCCACTCAAGTTATTAAAGAGTGGAAACTTCAAGAAATTAAAAACTAACAAAACTCTAAAAATTTGAAGCTGTAGTGATTTTTAAATTTATGTACACGATATATGTTGAAATATTAGAAATCGAAACTGCGATAAATCACTAACTATTAAAGCTAATTCCCCTAGAATCGATGATTGCAATAACCACTTAGCAGAAAATTAGATTATTATAAATTTTTGGATAGTGGGCGTGGTGCCCTTATGACCACTTGTGTGTTTCTCGGTAACCGATTTATCAATTCCTACTAAACTCAGTGCACTTAATAACCTTAGTACGGAAAAGCAATTCGTTAAAATTTATCCAAATCGGACAAAAATTACACCCATTTCCCATATAACGGTAAATTTCAGAAATAAGAAAACTCCGATATTTCAATAACTGAGGATGCTAATTTACTCCAAGTTAATAGTTACAACAATATTTTAACAATACATAAGAATGCTATAGACCTTTAGGAATTAGGCGTGGCACCGCCCACTTCATGACTACAAAGTTATATCTCGGTAACCACTTTATCGATTTCTACCAAACATGGTTCAATTATATCATTAAGTCTAAATCAGCATATAATCGAAAACGTATGAAATCGGGAAAAACAGTCCTGATTACCGTGCAAAGGCAATTTAGAGAAAGTTAAAACGACGATATTTGGTACCTGAACCGGGTATATAAACTTGTAATTAATCACAATAACGCTAGCTCGGTTCACCAAATATCCCGCCCGATATCATAGCATTAACACTGAATGCGTATATATATACATATGTATGTANCAAAAAAAAAATAATAATAATATATACATATAAAAATTAAAAAAAGATTAAATGTGAAAAATTATAAAAACGTAGCAACTTGGTACCAACATTAGGTACAATAAGCAACTGTATTCGCAGTGGCGGACACAGGTAGGGGAAACTGACACAGTTGAAAGTCGCAGCAAGTTTGAATATTTTCGCAGGTTCAGAAAACAACGAAAATTCCAAAATTTTTAATTTTATAATATTATTAAACTTCTTGGGATTCCTTATTTTTAGGATAATTTCCAAAATTTCAAAAACTATCGAAATCCGGGGGATTCTAGAAATTTTGGTAAAATGAGAATATTTTGAAATGTACAAAATTATTCAGATTTTAGAAATTTTCTATATTTTCCAAAAATTTTTTTAATCTTCAAGAATTAGGAAATTTTTTTAAATTTTCAAAAAAAACTAAATATGAAAATGTTTTCAACATTCGAAAACTTTTAATTGCGTTTGATCAATTTTGTATATTCGACACTTTTACTTCGAAAAAATTTTTTAGAATTCCTACAATTCTCCAAATTAAAAAAAAAAAATTCTAGAAATCAAGTATTCATCATTATATTGAATTATTGGGGTTTACTAAAATTTCTCAAATTCACAAAGATTTGAAAGTTTAGAAAATTTTGGAATTCCACTCAAGTTATTAAAGAGTGGAAACTTCAAGAAATTAAAAACTAACAAAACTCTAAAAATTTGAAGCTGTAGTGATTTTTAAATTTATGTACACGATATATGTTGAAATATTAGAAATCGAAACTGCGATAAATCACTAACTATTAAAGCTAATTCCCCTAGAATCGATGATTGCAATAACCACTTAGCAGAAAATTAGATTATTATAAATTTTTGGATAGTGGGCGTGGTGCCCTTATGACCACTTGTGTGTTTCTCGGTAACCGATTTATCAATTCCTACTAAACTCAGTGCACTTAATAACCTTAGTACGGAAAAGCAATTCGTTAAAATTTATCCAAATCGGACAAAAATTACACCCATTTCCCATATAACGGTAAATTTCAGAAATAAGAAAACTCCGATATTTCAATAACTGAGGATGCTAATTTACTCCAAGTTAATAGTTACAACAATATTTTAACAATACATAAGAATGCTATAGACCTTTAGGAATTAGGCGTGGCACCGCCCACTTCATGACTACAAAGTTATATCTCGGTAACCACTTTATCGATTTCTACCAAACATGGTTCAATTATATCATTAAGTCTAAATCAGCATATAATCGAAAACGTATGAAATCGGGAAAAACAGTCCTGATTACCGTGCAAAGGCAATTTAGAGAAAGTTAAAACGACGATATTTGGTACCTGAACCGGGTATATAAACTTGTAATTAATCACAATAACGCTAGCTCGGTTCACCAAATATCCCGCCCGATATCATAGCATTAACACTGAATGCGTATATATATACATATGTATGTATATGCTTATGTATATGAAGAATATATACTTATTTATATGAAAACAAAGAAACCAGGAAAAATAAAAAGATTTCTATAAAAATCAGAAAGCGACATACTTCTTATTCTTCTTCCTATTTGGCGTTGTAACCGCTTAAGCGATTTTGGCCGAGTTCAACAAAGCACACCAGTCGACATAGACAGCCTAAAAATTTTGTAACGCGTGTAGGGAAACCAACTCGCGTGAAATTCCCCCGATTTTCAGGGAATTTCGTTTTAGGTAGCAATCGGGGATTGGACAGTTTTTTGCGGAGAATCGAGTATATTATGTTGATAACTGAAAGTAACCAAATTAGACGAATATGTTAATTTTGAACCATTTGTCGCTATTAGGAGCCACTTTTTTCAATTTGAATCGCAACATCTCCACAACAAGAGTTTTCCCAGATATAAGCCATATACCAAATGAAAGCTAGGGTTTTGGGGTATACTTGAAGAAACTAAGAATAAATACGAATGACCAGTTTTTAAGAAAATTACCGAAATCAATATTTTCAAAAGTCCGATTTTTCAGGCGATAACGTTATGGCATATTTATATTTCATAAACGCAAAAGACAACGTTAGATACCTGATTTTAAGACTCTTCTACTGATATCCACCAGTGATCAGCAAAGGGTGTCTATTTTGATGTTCCCCGCCACTCAGCATATTTTGGATATAAGTACGTCTAAATCAGCGAAACGCCACCACTCTGTAGTGCGTTTCTGTAACCTTGCGATACACCCAATATCGTAAAATATAACGCTTTTTCATTTTTATCGCAAGCGAGTGTTTCTGTAACTGTGGTGAGAAAAATATTGCGATAAATGATGCGATAAATATATCACTGGCTGTAAGTCAAGTGAAGTTTGGTTTTCGAAGCGAAAAGCGTCCAATATGAGCGAGGTCTGTATGATTTTAACTGATATTTTTATTAATTTCAAGCAAAAAAATTTTATTTTTTACAGAAAAAAGTACGGACGGGAAAAATAACAAAACAACAAAAATCCAAACTGTTGGAACTAATGAGGGCTAACACCCGTGTAGCCAGTGGCCAATTTGTGGGCGTCAGTGGCGCAAAAAATTCCCAACAAGTGTGGGACACGGTGAGGGGGGAGCTAAATGCATGCGGGGGTGCATGCAAGACCGCTGAACAGTGGAAGAAGGTATGAACTGCAAAATATTTATTGGTTTAATGCCAAAGTATATTTTTTAATTATAAATGGTGAAGTGTTGGTCGGACTGGAAGGTTGCAGTGAAGAAGCAACAAAGTGCCTACAACAGATTCAAAAATTTGACCGGCAACCGTCCTGCC
>NW_016160989.1:9495-35343 GCF_001687245.7 Rhagoletis zephyria | reverse complement strand
AAAAAATATGCCCCTATTTTTTATTTTGAAATAAAAAAAATTAGGGAGTGCTCAAAGCGCTCAAAGTTTTTCATGTCTTTATATGGGGAAAAACAACTTTTCATAGAAATAGTGTAGAATTCTTGAAAATCAATATTTTTCGATCGAAAAACACTGCTTATCTTCAGGAGATTCCCAGTAATAATAGGCAATTGCATACAAAATGGTTAAATAAACAATTGTATATTGATACTGGAAGTCTCCTTAAGAGAACCACAGTTTTCCGATCGAAAAATATTGATTTTCAAGAGTTTTATACCATTTCTGCGAAAAATTGTTTTTTCTTCATGTAAAATACATGGAAAACTTTGAGCAGTTTGAGTACTGCCTAAATATGTTTTGATTTCAAAATAAAAGATAGGGGTAAATTTTTTTCGACGTAGAACAATCCTAGGGGGTGCCGGCAATCAAATTCCGACTTTATTTTTTTGGACCACTCTAATGTACATACATATATCATTACCTTAATTCACAAAGGCCCGAACCAACAATTTTTTTTAATTTACAGGAGATGCAAAAACAACATAAAAGAGCTTTTTAAAAAGTGGCATTTAACTCCATTGTTTTTGGGACTAACACTTTAAAATTTTTATTGAAGGTATATTTTAATATATACTGCCAAAATCTGTGAAAAACGCAGTTTCGAAAAAAAAGTTTTGGTTAGCGCCTTTGTGAATTAAGGTAACGATATGTATTATTACCTTTGTCGAATTCTATTTTTCATTTCCAAACTAGTTGGAAATTTAATGTATTTCATCATTATCTTATTTTGAATGATAAGAGTCACTTCATTAATAGATCTGCAAATCGTAGTTTTACTTAGTGGACACACAAAATCTTGCCCGATATCTCTTAAAAAGGATCCAGTAGCATAATAATGCAATGCCGATACCATCCTTATAGCCTTTGGTACAAAAGTTATTCGTATACCATCCTTCATATACGGACTTATTTCACCAAGAAGTTCCAGCGCAGACTCCTTATTCAATCTAAATAACTCAATGAAACGCGCTTCTGGCAAATAAAATGGATCAGTATTATCCCTTAAAAAGCGCCTATGAATGCGCAACATGTTCCTTTGATCATCAGCCAATGCAAGTAGATGTGCAACCATCATTCTATATTTTAAATGATTTAAATAATCAAAATATATAAAAATTATTACTTTTACTTCAATTTCTCACAACTATACAAGAACATATGTTCTTCATTCTGACATTTCGTGTAATTTTTACAATACTCACCACCAATTTATCGCAAGGTGAGTTTTTTTAGTTACAGAAACACTTCGTTTATCGTTTGCGATATGAACTTTGCGATACCGCGTTCTGACAGAATTTGCGATATAATATCGCATTAGTTACAGAAACGCACTACTGGTGTATGCATATGCACAACGACATTGATTTATGTGCATAAGTTGCCCTCCACATGAATACGATGCCCTCATCATACTCATACCATCCCCAACAAGTTTGATCGTCAGCTCAACGGAGTTTGATCTACAATATTCATTGCTTGAGTACAATCATGTGAATCATTAGGAAATTGCCATGCAGATGGTAGTTTTTTTACCAGCGCATGTTAAACTTACGTTTGCTTATACATGCATGTGTATGTATGTATGTACCACAATATAACCAGTAAACAACCTTGGGTGAATTTGGCGACTGTCTTCCTCGGGGATGAATATGCCAGGGATGAAATTATTGGTAAACACGCTTTCTAAGCACGCAGGGTTGCTTTTGAGAAACAAGAAATAATTATGTAACTCCAAGCAAAGTATAGTATAAAACGAAATCTATTGAATAAGTCCACATAAAATGGTATACATAAATGACTAATTTTTTAACCGATTTAAATAAAACGCATTTCATAACCTTATTTGTGAAAAAGGCCTGTGCCAATTGATAGAAAAGTACGGATTGCAAATTTTTGACCACTATGAGTGAAAATTTGGAAAGATCAAACAAAAATTTTGAGATTTCTCGTTGTGAATACGAACGCCATGATTTTTACCTAGCTCGTGGGACTACGCTAAATTTTGACAGCTTGTAAATATGTATACACCCAAAGTTGGCGGTAATAAAGAGTCAAAATCAAAATGGAGTCTAGAAAAAAAAGCATATGTTAGTTGTCAGTTATAAAATAAATCAAATTTATTTGCGAATATTTGTTAATTCTATTTATTGAAAGTCAACCACGCGGAAAAGCTTGTGCTAATTATATTGATAACGGAACCTGGCAGCTCGCACGTTGCCTAAATTCTCAAGTAACATCAAATCCATAAATGAATACATTGCTTGTATTACCATCAATATCGCCATGTATAAACTTTAACAACATACAAAAATATAGCTTTCGCACGAGCGTTTGTTTGGTTTTTATAATTATTATAATTTTCTTTTAATAAAATCACGATTTGTCAAATACTTTAATTTATTTATCTAGTAATAATGCAGCACACAACCCTGAAATCTAAGAAGTCTGAGGAAGGCCATTAGATAGCAGCAAACAACCCAGTGCCTTCCTCAAGGGTGACATCATACAAAAAGAAGGTAGTTTCATTTCAAAATTTTTGACAAAAAATAAGTTTTTGAAGTTTCATAAATTGTACAAAATTATGAGCTACCTTGCCACATTGATATCAATGAAACAATACATCAGAGGGTTTAATGTTGTGCGTTGGAAATGTTCGGTTATTTGTAAAATGATTTTTTGGTGGGGAGCGGAAACGGAAGGTGCGTGTCACCAAAAACTTACTAGAAAGAGAACAGTATAAACTTTAAGATAATTCACCCTTCGCCTCCCTGCCCCTTCTACAGACACTCGGGGCCCATTTCAAAATGGGGTAAAATTAGCATTTTCGCAAAGAAAAATTAAACTCGTGTTAGGCCATCAGCAGTGGGTACTCTTTTCCATTTTGGTAGCCTTCGGCCGCGCTAGTGAAAATAACCTCATCAGTCAACTCTGGTTACGCCATCCACAGTATATTTGGGAAAAATTGACCTCCAAATTTACAAAAAAGAAGTGCATATTTTAAACCGAAACCTTTGTTTTAACTTAAAGCTTAGTCCATCTATCTTTTTTGTCCGATCAGTTCAAATTTATTTTATTTTATGTTTGTAGGCTAGTCTGTTATATATGTATGTATACATTTTTGTTTTTTTCGTTAATGTGTGTGTTTTTTGTATTTTTGTATATTTGTTGTAACAGATAAAATAAACACTACCCCTGAGGATGCTAAAAAAGGTTTAGCGAAACGTCGGGTGAAAAGTGGAATAAAGTAGTTTTATTCGCACCAGAACGGAAAATATCAGACTAGCCTACAAACATAAAATAATATAAAAAAAAAATTAAAGCTTAGTCCTTTGGCTAGACGTATATGTTAAAATTTTTTGATTCGGGTCTCGGGTTTGAACACGATAACCCAAAATCATTGTACAAATTAGGGATGTTGCGAATGTGGAATTTTAGACATCCGCGGATGCGAATGCGTATGCGAATATCTAAAAGCTAACAACCGCGAATGCGGATGTCAAGTATTTTTAAGAAACAATTAGAATCTAGCATAATGGCGAGATCGTTGTTTAAACAGCGCTTACAAAGCCAAACCAGATGTGTCAGGTTTTTCTAAAGCTTTTTAAAAATAGTTCTCCATTGTCATTCCTTTGGCTGTTTCAGAATTTGGGGAATCTGTAACTTCATCAGCGTTTTTCGATTTTAGTTTTTGTAGTTCATTTTTAATACTTTCTTCTGCGACTGGTTTGAACAATCCGTGCCTATAGCGAGCTAAATAGGTGGATATGGAAAATAAATTATTGTTTTCCTGCAATGAAAATTTTGAACAAAATTCTGTTTTCAAAGTCGTGGCTGTCAGCGGAATCGGATAAGAACACTGTTATTTTTTAAAAAAGCACCCCGTTTTTTAAAAACATTTGAATCTCAGATACTTACGTAATTCTTATCTTATTAAAGGTCAGACCTATAGTCTTTTAATTATTTGAGCATCGCTCCTCTTTATAGCCAGACGTTGATCATTTCTGCTGGAAATCCCTATTGAAGGAGCTTACTCTTTGACTTTAAATAGCAAAGATGGGACAGTATATATCCATCCGAAAAAATATTGCCCGACAAGTAAACAAAATTACTGTTCTTTAATTTTTTGCTAAAAATAAATTCCCCAAAGAGCCCCATTTGAAATTATTGAAACGAATATAAGTAACATCAAAAGCAAATCACGAAAATTTGGTTAACAATTACAGTGCACAGCTACTTTTTTTGTGTCTAGCAGTTTTTTTAAAATTGGTCCAAAAAAATAATATTAAAGAAAGAAACCAATGCAGGTATTGAAAGAAGAGAAAACAAAAAATATTGTTAAAAAGGCTAGGTTCCCTTTTACGTACGTCAAAGGTCAAGTAGAAGTTGGAACTTGCATGACTGCCCATTGATTGCTCAGTTATATAGCTGAAGAAATAATAAGTTTAAATACATTTTTGTCTAAGTTGATAAATATGAACAGTTTTGTTACACAAATACTCCCACGACCACAGGCAAAAATATTGGCTACAATTTGTCATTTTGTTTGCCATATATACGTTTTATCGGTGCACTTGCACAACATTCGTATTCGCAAAAGCTCCGCATTGATTATTGCGAATGCGAAAGCGAATGCGAAAGCGAATGCGAATGTTAAAAATAATGCGGAAGCTCCGCAGTTGCGAATGCGAATGCGAATATTCGCAACAACCCTGGTACAAATATCCAAACCGTAACCAAACTGTCTTACTTATGCCATTTTCTAAAAACAAAAACTTTCTAAAATGAAACTGCAGTAGTTTTCATCTTATGTGGATAATTCTTGTCACAAATACCTCGTTCCTTGCTTATATTTATGCATATATATTTTTGAACAGCGCCACTCCTTAACAGAAAATTCCGAGAATCCAAAATTGGTACTGTTACAAGTTGCATGGCATCATTTTAACTCGATCTCCACCCTCTACCACGGATAACGGTACATCGGTTAGAGGTTAAAAAATATTTTGTGTCAGCAATTTGTCATCAAACTGCATTAAATCGTATTACGTACTCTATCCTCTATCCAAAAAACTTTATTTTCGAACGTTTGCACAGGTGTATCAAATTCCTTCAGTTTGAAAACGCGCAAGACTTTTTAATGTTTTCATCCAACTTCACTAACTTAAAATTTTTTTTTACTTTTTCAAGAAACAAAAATTTTTCTGCTAGTGAATCTGGTAGCATGGTTTTAATGAAATGTCATAAACTTATTAAAAGTCAAGTGGTCGGCAACAACAACGAATGTCAATAAATGAAACTACCTTCTATTTTTGTATCATGAAGGGTGAATATAGCAACAACAACAACGATCACTACAACAACAACCCAAAAAGGTTGGCTACTGTCTATACCAGAGGTTCCCAAACTTTTTTTCTCGTAGACCCCTTTCAAAAATTTACTGGTCTCGGTGGACCCCCTGCTGATACATTTCTAAATATTCCCAAAGCCCGTCAAAAAAATTTAATGTGTGAATTTTAGATCTAACAATGTAAATTTGCATCGTGGGTGAATTCAAAAACTCAGATCAGAGTGGCCAAAATAAAAGTAAAATATTTTCTTGTGTTCTGTTTATAAAAATTATGTGATTACACACTCTCATTCGGAAGAGTTATATTTTTTACGAGCACTGCGATCGCTAGCGTTATTTACATTATCTTAACCATAAACTCATCAAATGTTAGCCTCTCTAGTTTATTTGTGTTAATGCCATCATTTTTATTTTATCGCTCCGAGTTTTAAAGTGAGGCGAAAAATATTTGTCACATTTTTAAAACACAAAACTTAAAACATCTAAACAGCTAAGCTTTTTACGCCAAACTTTTAATTCAGAAACTGACAATAGATGTAATAACCAGTTAAAAAAGTCAATGCCAAATAAACAAGCAAGCAAGAAGCACAAAAAGTGTACCACCGTCTCATCTTCTTCAAGGCAAGATGGGCAAATGGACTTGTCATTTACGCCTATCCAAGTCAGGTGTTTGTTCCCCGTAGTGCCCAGTCAGCAGTCCAGCAAGTTGTCTGCGGTGTCGTCTGCTCAGTGAGAGCAAAAAAATTGCATAAGTTTTGCCCACCTGCATCCCCTCGATGCCTCTCAGTAATTTCTGAGCGAAGTGTTCACCCAGTTTCTGATCGTGGCTTCGATTTCCGAAGGTGGGAGTGCTAACACTGGTTGCGGACCGAGGAATGCCTGGTCTGAGCAAACTCTGGCCAAATGATCAGATGTCTCATAACCAGGTACTCCAGAGTGACCTGGCACCCAGAGTAAACAACCTCGTTATGTTCACCATCATATTTTAGTCGAGACTTGCATTGCCGTACTAGTTCCGAAGTACTTAAATAGAGGGCTGGTCAATGCCTTAAGTGCAGCTTGGTTGTCACTGCAGTCACGTAAACTCCCCACCTATGTTCCACCCTTAGTCCATGGCTTTGAGTATTGCAATTACCTCAGCCTGGAAGACCGAAGCATATTTCCCTACAGAAAAGTGAAGCTTATCTCCATTAAACTCGAAAAAGACACCAGATCATGACCCAGAGTCAGTTTTGGAGTCATCAGTGAAGAATCGACAATGTGTGAGTCCGGTCTCAGCGATGGAATCAAACCAGCTTTCAGTCTCAAGGAACTTAACATTACAGAATCTCTTCAATAAAGGTAATGGTGGCGTCCAATCCTGTAGCACTGAAAAGACACAAGTGCTTAAATCTCTGCCGCCAGCAATTTTCGTCGCGCCCCACTCATTGTCATACCAGCATCCGGTTATTTTTAGTCCACAGGAAAAACACTAACTGACTAAGTGCAGCAGTGCCTCAAGAGCACTATACACCAATAAAAAAAATTTTAGTTAAATAAAGAGGCTATCAAGCAACTATTTTGGTTCTTTACATCGAAACCAGATAAAACTTCGTGGACCCCTATTTACAACCCATGGACCCCCATATTTTTTTCACATCACCGTGCACCCCCGTCGAGTCATACGTGGACCACTTTGATAATCACTGGTCTATACTGTGGTATGTACTTTGGTGATCGTTTATTCCAGAGACCCAGAATAACAATTATTTCATGGTGGAGTTTTAACAAAATCATACAAATTTTCGTAAGAATTATAAAAGTCTTTTGATAATAACTATGCGTGAGAAAATTTTTTTAAGTTATCGATAACTATTATTTTAAGACTTATATAATATAAGTGTTTTCATAATAATTATCATTGAGATAAACATTTTTAAGTCTTCAAAGACTTTTATTTTGAGACTTATATTATAAAAGTCTTGTGATAATAATTATGACAGCGAAAAAATGTTGTGTATAGGCCCGGACAGGTCCCAAACCAAACCCTAACTGGTTCCAAACTGGGTCCCAACTAGTCTCGAACTGATCCCCATCTAGCACGAACTGGTCACCAACTAATCCTGAAATGCTCCTGAACAAGTCCCGTTTTTTTTTGAGACTTAAAAAATTTTTTTGCGCTCATAATTATTATGAAAAGCCTTTTATAATATGAGTCTTAAAATAAAAGTCTTTGAAAACTTAAAAACTTTTATCTCAATGATAATTATTATAAAAAAAACTTTTATAATATACATACGTCCTAAATTAAAAGTCTTTGAAGACATACAAATATTTATCTCTCTGATAATTATTATGAAAGGTCTTATATAATATAAGTCCTTGAATAATAATTATAGACGATTCGAAAAATATTTATCTTAATATAATGATTATTGATTGACGTTTATTCTTTTCTCTTATAATAGTTATGTCTCTGGTTTATTCATATGTATATATGTACATTCCTACTTATATATTTATGTATGTACATCGTGGGGAATTTCAGTTTGCGTGGGGAATCGGGCAATGGACCGTTTTTTATGGGGAATTCCAGTTTACGTAGGGAATTGGTAAATGAACCGGTTTTTGTGAGGAATTAGGTGTGACCAATTTTTTTCTTTTTAGCTTGAATAATTTCATAATGAGTTAAAAAAGTTGCATAAGAAATACAACTGCAACTAAAAGTACTGATTTTGCCACTGCCAATTATGCAAATAACCGTTTGATTTTTTATAGTGAGTATGCATATGGAATTCTGCCAGCGCAGGGCACTTGCTTATGGAGTTCTGCCGACGTTGGGCATGACTGCTGTATACCCAAAATCTTTCTAGGGAATCGAACTAAAAAAGCTCGTAATTTTTACGAAAGTTTGCTGATTTTTTTTTTTTATATTTCATAAAGTTTGAAACCTGGATTTATACGGTTTTTATTGGAGAATTAACTATACTTTGTATAAAAAAATAACTCAAATTTAATAACAAAAAATAATAATAATTGTGAAAACCTGCCAAAATTTGGTGCGACTAAAATTTTTTCGACTACTGTATGTATGTAAGTATTATATTTACATTATTATTCTTTCTTTGCTAACTAACTTTACAAAAGTTTGGTTTGATTTATGAGTACATAGATAAATTACTTTTAGAAATAAAATAAACAGAAAGACCAGCAGTAATCAAAATACAAATTTTTTTTTAAAAATGAGTTGGCTACCCTGACGTACATATATAATATTTATATATCGTCGTTTAAAGTACAAAACCGTGTATCGTCGTTCTGCAAAACCGCGTAACTGACATTTGCGGCCAAAAATTGGATTTGCTCACACAAGCTCTTGGCTCAATCCTTATCCATTCGTCTTGAAATATACTTGCCAGAAATGCGACTGCTTTATAAAAAAGAGAACCATTTTGAAATATGGGTGTTTTTACTCTCTAGAAAACAATTTATGCAACCTCACATACGCGGTTTTGCATTATATTGATACACGGTTTTGCATTTTGTTGATATGCAGTTTTGTACATTAAACGACGATATATAAATATTATATATGTACATCAGGGTAGCCAACTCATTTTTGAAAATTCCCCGATTTCGCCCGAGATTTCGTAAAATTCCCCACCCGTAGATATCTCCTTATTAAAAAAAAAAATTTTTGTATTTTGATATATTGCTGGTCTTTCTGTTTATTTTATCACGTTTTTTTAGAACAAAATTATCCTTGATATTTATGGGTTTGGCAAACAATATTCTTATAGAAGTTTAACTTGAAAAGCATTGCAAATATAAAAAATACCAAGCGGTTTTTGTGTCACTGTATTTGTCTATAATAACTCTAGATTAAGTTTTTTCAAATGATAAAGTTTCGTTGTTGCCTTTAGTTTCATCACTTTCGCTTTTGGTTGAAGAAAACAGAGAAGATGCCATTAATATGTTCTCAAATACCATATTAGGTTTGTATAGTAACCAATAGTGAGAACTAATTTAAACTGGAACCTGCAACTGTTACTGGAAAAGTGTATGATAACCCAAAAAATTTGCAAGAGAGCACTGAATCGAGAGCGCAATAACACGGGAGAGCTGCAAATTCTTGCTAGTGAAATTTTTACTAGCAGAAATTAGCTAGCAGAAGAAGAAGAAGAATAAATGTCAAAAGCCGCCATTTGTTGAATTGGTTTAGCACAAACAAAAGTAAAATGAGTTGAAATCAAAATGTTAATGATGTACTAGACTGTGTAAGTGCTTGTGTGAAAAGCAAAGATTTTAAAACTGATTTATAAATAGTAAAATGTTTACAGCAGAATATCAAAAGGGTGCAACAACTATTCACTTGCAAGTTTTTACTAGTTTTGCGTTCAGTAACTTTTTCTGCTAGTTTTCTCTTCTTGTCAATTTTACGCTCTATTTTGCTTTTACGCTCTGGCTGCAATGTTTTACTGGAGAAGTTACTATACAAACCTATTATTAGTTAAATAACAAGTAATTTTTAAGCAAAAAAAAAACAAAACCGACTTCAATTCCAATATAAAAATTTAAGAATATCGTTAATTTCTTCAAGATCCAATGATCGGGTCTAACCCAAATTAGTATGGGACCACCTTTGAGGTAACACCTTTCCTTTAAAAATTATAGAAATCGGTTAACGTGGTCCAAGGTTATGCAGTAACATACATAAAAACATATATATATATTCCGACGAATTGATAACCTTCTCCCTTTTTTGAAGTCGGTTAAAAAGTTCCTCAATAAACAATTTTTATTTGTATTGAAATAACTAAAAAAGTTGAAAAAACTATAGTTTTTATAACTAAAAAAAGTTATTGGTATATGGTAAGAATTTTTTTCGTCAGTGGCAACCTTGGTTGCATGCGAAGCATAATCAGTCTTAAGTTTTTTAAAGGTGTGTTACGTTTAAGAAGTAACATATGTGTAAGCGCCCATCTATTATTATTTTTAAAGGGTGTGGCAAAGTATTGAGTGGGGTCCTTGAGATCAACAATGTGTCACTTTATACACATTTCTCTGGTTTTCCTTCAAGAAATTGCATAGCGCCAATTATGCTAATTGATGCAAGTGCGACTGACCGAGCCGATGATGGACATCAATATTATTTGCGTTTTCAGAGTGACAAGATATTTAAAACTAGTTGACATTTAAAATTAGTATTATCGCGTTTTTAAAGTGAGAAGGGATTTAAAGCACAGAATTGTGAGTACATACATGTATATATATGTACATACGGTCCATACACCGGCTAAAAAAAATTTATATAGTTGAGGAGTATGCTGTTCAAGCAATTTCAGCATTGAGGACAAGTATTTTGAGAAAATTAGACAGGACCTGGCTTTCAAATTTAAGTATCTTGCAGAAAATTGCCTTCTTTTTGTATCCTCCAGCAATTTGTGAGCAAGGAAGTGATTTGGATTAAATACAAGAGTTCTGCATTAATAAAATTATATCTTATGAACAAAATGAGTCTCGATCTACATTACCGCACCCAACATCGAATTTTTCATCACCAGTTACATTATCCAACGTAACACCTTTATCTACACCCTCTCCAATGAATGTGTTATCTCCAATATCACCGGCGCCAATATTACCATCTTCGAATTCACAAATGTCCGTCAGTTATGCCGCCTCAAGTGGAACTCATTCAAATCCAAGCAATTCTCCAAGTACTCCACTAAACAGAGAGGTGCAATTCTTCTTTCCAAATTTATTGAGGCGCTCAATGATGTCAGCACCAGAAAGTGTCACGGTACAGTATGGAAAACGTAATGGTCGATGAACATTTTGATTTAATGCAATGGTGGAGAACCAACTCTCCAAAATATCCAAGATTGTCAAAGCTAGCGGGGCGCATTCTTTCACTTCCAGCAAGCAGGGCTGCTTTGGAACGAGTATTTCCTTTGGCAGGAAATATTATTACTGAAAAGCGGATTAGACTAGCCCCTAACACAGTTGACAACATTTTATTTCTAAATTCTTTACAAAAAAAGTTCTTTTGAATAAAATTCGAAACAAAAAATACATACAGTCAGTCAATAAAGTTTAGGTACAGCGAATTTTTTACAATACGGGCCACTATTTTTTAAATATTTTATTTTTCGCAAATTTTTTATAAAAATATGGTTAATTCTACAAAAAACCCCAAAAATCAAGGTTCCAAACCTTGTGCAAAATTAAAGAAAATTCGGCAAAATTTCATTCAAATATTGCACATTTTATTTACGCTCTCTAGAAAGAAGTTTAGTATGCAGTTTTTTAGCCCATTCAATTTTAGTATAACAAAGTGCAAGTTTATGGTGGCTAGGACTTACCATTGATTTTTACGAATTTTTTTTGTTGAAGGTGTCGCCCATTTTCTTCATATAAAATAATGTTTGTAAATTTTTTTGTATGGAAAAAAATTTCCCAAAAAAAATTTCCCTGAAAGTTTGAAAAAATAAATAAATTAGGGTACGTACAGACGCTACTCACATCGCAAAGCATTCCGTAGTGGAGACACAAACCAAAATCAATTTAGTTCTATATCTTTCCAACTAGTAGCCGGAACACAATATATAAGCTATCGTTGGAAAGCTATTGGCGTATAGAATAACACTAACTATGTTGGGTGTACCTACATACCTCCTTAAACCGGCAAAAGCAAAAAAAAAACGTTTTTTGTTTCACAACACTTTAGCCTAATTTTTAAGAATTCAGATAATCGTTTATGAAAATTTAAAACGTTTTCTGGACACACTCTGCAACATATTTCCAATGATACCTCAAACATGTCGATTGGGTGTCTGGATAAAAACTTCCAAATCTCGTGAATATATAAGCGAGTCATGCTATGTAGTGTGGCTGCTTTCGTCACTCGGGCGCACTGCCATGCGCTGTGATTCAATTGTTAATTTAGAATTCACAACCTCAGGGCTAGCGAAAATTTGCACACAACACAAAAATCTGTTAAGAGTCCGAGAGGCGAGCCACAAGGAATTGCAAGCATTTTATAAAAGCTAAATTTTTCAATCTCTATTCCTTTCATAGTTCAAGTTATATGACCTGAAAATATCCAACCGGTAATATACAAATTATATAATCTTTTAAAAAATAACAAGATACCATATTGAACTTTGTGTTTATTAAAGAAATGGATGTATGTGTATAAATATGTATTTCCCACCAGACAATTTTTGTTACCGGAAATAAGAAAACTTGTCGCCCTCAGCAACAAATTTATTGCCGGCAATATCGCCATCGTATCGATTTCTTATTACCAGTCGCTCTAAAACGTCCGCCGCAGGGAACTCGCCTGGGCGAGTAGTTTTCTAATTACCTGAATGAGTCGTTTTACTATTACTACAAGCGATATTTGAATAATAATTTCTTGCAACAATTTTATTGTTTTTTAATATTTCATTTGTTTTTGAACACAAACTTATAATTTGTAAACGAAATTAACTATTTTCGTCCCTATGTAGCTTCCTATACTTTCAGCCCTGTCTTGGGCATAAATTATATGTTTTTGAAGAACCCTGTTGACGCGAAGTTCATCAGTTTGGGAATTTTTGAAACCATATTCCTAAAATGACAGAAATGAAATAATATTGCCGATTTCGGACTACGGTAATAAATCGGCGAGGTTGGCAAAAATCCTTCTTGGTATACCCTTCAAGCGGGTGCCGACTGGGCAATGGGCATCGCTGCTTGCACCGCTGCGGCAGGATAGGATTGCTCTTCTGTCACAGTCGTGTAAGCAGGCGGGGCCTAGCTAACTGTCCTGCCGCGTCTAGGGGACGCTGGGGTGGACATACTGAGGCCATTTCTAGGGGGTTCCTGGCGGTAGGTATAAAACGCCCCCCTAATCCAGGGTGTCATGCGTCACCGTGCCCATTGGACGGTTTGCATTCAGAGAGTTTTCCGACTGTATTCTAACGGCGCCTCTTGGATACCTGTCCGCATCCGGGAGTAACGGTGAACTTGCTGCGGCATGGGGGTCTGCCGTGGTCGACCGTTTTTTCCCCTTTCCCTTTTTCCTGCCGCTTTTTCTGCTTAACATGCGGCCAAAGAACCAGATGATAATAAATATAACTAAAGAACCTGGGAACCCTGCACGGGTAGTGCCCCCGCTGGACACGGCGAAGTTAAGTCCAACACCCACGGGAACCGCATCGACGGCGCCGAAGACAGGGCCTACACGGCCTATTCAGATTCGGTCCTCCGCAGAATCTGGAGGGAATGCTAAGCCCCCAGAGGGAAAGTATACTTCCAGCGATACCAGCAGATCTCACGACCAGCTGACGGAGGAGCAAGTGGGCAATGGAAGTCTTCGCCGTCAGCGATAAGCGATCCTCCGGAAAGGGCGGTAAGGACAAACCATCCACTAAGGCGAACCCACGGAAGGACCTAGGCCAAAAGAGACAACGATTTCTGGACGACACCGCGAGTTTATCTGAAGGCAGGGTTCGGAAATATTCATATATGAACGTTCGCATACATTCATTTATGATTTTATACGCGAACATGAACGTATTAAAAATTCTCTATTGATTCTCCTTCGCGAACAAGAAGCATAAAACAAGTCCAGATCGTTCGCGAATGCTAGGTAGAAAAAATTTTCGCTGTTGTTCGTACGCGTATGTATTGGTAGACCAAACAGCGTGCATTTCTATATGTAGCTATAAGTGGCATCGATGCCTTCGCGAACGTTCACTGCTGTCGTTTTCGGTCATAAGTGAATGTAAATGCTGCGTCAAACATTCGCGGAAAGTTGGTGTGGCTAGAGATGCTATTCTATGCAATATTGTTAATTGCATAAGATTCGCACCGTTCATTCGATTTTCAAAAATCAAAAATGATAGGGCTTGGCCTCTAGATGTGCAGTAAAGATTTATTTTTTTAACAGGGTTGCCACCTGCGTTAAAAACTATGATATTTACACCGTTCTCCCGATTTTCAAAAATGAGGTGTCAAATGAAAGGGCTTGGTCTCTAGATGCGCAGAAAGGATATAATTCGAAATATGCATTTTCATGTGACGAGTTGCTCATTCAAGACTGTTACTATTCGAGCACTCGTCAATATAAATTCTATAAAGATTCGTTATAATGTACATACCACTAACAATAATGGAATGCATTCTCATGAAATTATGGTCGTTAGTATTTCTCAGAAATCCTTATAGAAAAACATCATTCAACAGCAATATTTGCGGCTCCACCTGTAGATGAGCATAGCCCTCACAATTATTGCAAGTATGTAAAATATTTTTAAACAAACAGCTTTCGCATAATTGGGTAGAAAAATTTCGCGTGTATGGAAGAAAATAATAACACCACCGAAAAAATTTTTTCACATGCATACATAGTTGTAGAATGTACATATGTATAAATATTGTACATACCCAGCAAAAAACACGATTACCACAGAAGCGAAAGTGGAAACGAGCTAGGCGATGGGAATCGCTTACCCTTTCGCTTCAGGAAGGCCTTATTTTAACATGGGCATGTCATTGGCGGTAAGCCCTTACCCGCAGCATTACCTTCAAACGAAGGGAGAACGCATGCATAAACAGAATCCAGAGAAGCGAACAAAGAATGCCTTACAGAGAAACTAATGTAGAATGCCCAGATGAGTACATACTTATTTACATATATTAAATCAGAAAATGTGTTAAAAGATTAAAATTAATTAAAATTTATATAAATCAGTTTTTATACATACATATGTATGTATTTGGGTATTTAGATTTTACTTAAAAATCGGTATGTACATACATGCATATTTAATTAAGCTTAAAATTGTACTTCCTCACTCATGTACTTGACTTCATTGACTGACTTCAACTTCGCTGCAAATTGAACAAAGCAAAACATGATTTTTATGCGAGACAAATTTCCACAGAAACTAACGGTAGAAAAAGATTTTTTGGATATCCATTCTATTTTTCAGCTGGCTACGATGTAGCATTCTACTTTGCATTCCCTGAAATGAAGCAAAGAAGCGAAATAAAAAAAAAATATTGTAGGACATTCTACTTTGCATGCCCTGAAATGAAGCAAAGAAGCGAAAAAAAATAAAATGTTGTAGGACATTCTACTTTGCATTCCCTGAAATGAAGCAAAGAAGCGAATTAAGAAAGAAATATTATAGGACATTCTACTTTGCATTCCCCAAAATGAAACAAAGAAGCGAAATAAATAAAATATTGTATGACATTCTACTTTGCATTACCTACAATGCCTAAAAGAAGTGAAAAAATTCGAAGGCATTACAACGCTATGCCTTCTAGAACACGTTACCACTAAAAGCGATTACCGATTTTTTGCTGGGTATGTAGGTAGATATGAATAAACGCACCAAAGTATATACATACATACATATGCATAAGCCTTGGTGCACTTCTAAAGGCCAGGCACTTTCATTTGATACCTCATTTTTGAAAACCATGCGATGGATGTAAATATTATAAGTTTGGACAGGCGGCAACTCTGTTCAAAAAATAAATCCATATGTACGTCTTCAGGCCCAGTGCTTTCATTTGACACCTTATTTTTTTAATCCAAAGAACCGCGCAGATTTTATAATTTTTAAAATAGTGGCAATCCTATTCAAAAAAATATATCATAACTGCACATCCAGAGGCTAAGCCCTTTCATTTGACACCTCATTTTTGAAAATCGGGATAACTGCGTAATTATCATAATTTTAAACGCAGGTGGCACCCCTATTAAAAAAATATATCCTTACTGCACATCCAGAGGCCAAGCCTTTTCATTTAACACCTCATTTTTCAAAATCGGGAGAACGGTGTAAATATCATAATTTTAAATGCAGGTGGCAACCCTATCAAAAAATATATGCTTTCTGCGCAAGAATGATAGAATACAAGATTGCGCCAATCGAGCTGAGAGCAACTGGCCGTGACGTCAAAAAATACCAGAATGAGAGAGCAAGACGAACTCGACAAGAAAAAGAGGAAGCATCGAAGAAAAGGCAGTGTTGCCAAGTTTTGACTTTGAAAAAGCACCAAATTTGTATTGATGTATTTTATGGACTTTATATGAATACATAATTTTATTGTAAGGATGCCGATTCAAAAATCAATGTTTCTTGCACAACGGTCGATGACGAACTCGACAAGAAAAAGAGGAAGCATCGACCAAAAGGCAGTGTTGCCAAGTTTTGAATTTGAAAAAGCACCAAATTTTTATTGGTGTATTTTATGGACTTTATATGAATACATCATTTTATTGTAAGGATGCCGATTCAAATTAATAAAAATCAATGTTTCTCGCACAACGGTCGATTTCTTCTGGCATGATTGAAGGTGCTGCACATATTTCGTTGTCGCCTATGATTGTCACTGTGCTATGATTTTGTTTAAATTTTTGTAAAATTGCTTACCACACTTACGATTGCTATAAATTTTGCTTCCATTTTGTTAAGATTTTCTAATTTGATGTCTTCAAACTAAAAACAAAAGCACCAAAAACGCACCAAGCACAAAACTCAAAAATTGTCGCGTTTTGAATACCCACTAAATTTGGTGCGAAAAGCATCAAGTTGGCAACAGTGTATGTAAACAAAAGTATTTTATGACGTCAGCGATTGGGTGGATGCTGTCAAATCGACGAAGAGAGGGTTAGCGGTCCGCGAATGGCGCGACCTTTATTTTCTGGATCGTGCTTTCTGCGCATCTAGACTCTAGATTCTAGAGCAGTGTCCGCCAAAAAGAGAAGTCTTAAAATGAGAATGTATTAGTTATGAAATAAAAAAATGAGAATGTGTTGGTGGTAATGCACGGAAATGCGTCGTCAACCTGCTTCGCCTATTGTTTGCATGCAACTAAATAAAATTTGTTGCTCTGCTACTCTTTCTGTTGACGTTCGGATTGTGTACGTGTAAGGAGCCGATTGTGTACATGTGAAAGGCCGAATATAGTTCGTTTCCCAGGAAAGTGTTTGGCGGGCACTGATGTAGAGCACAATCGGCTTCTTACACGTACACAATCCGAACGTCAACAGAAAGAGTAGAAGACAGTGTTGCCGCGCCCGCAAAATAAAGTTTAACAAAATCTTTCAAAAAGTTTAACAAATCCGGTTAAAATTAAGCGACTTATTTAGCGGGTCTTCTTAAAACGAAAATGCTTGGAGTTACTGTTTGTTTCATCCTGAGCTTGGTAAATTGGTTATAGAAATAAAAAGAAAGTAAGTCAGTAAGAAAAGGCTCCCTAAGGCTGAGTTTTGTCGTCAAAAGTAAGGATGTTGTAGTCTAAGGGCCAATTTCAAATGTATATTTAAACGGCACTTAAGCTTGATCGTGGATTGTTGTTTAAATGCCATTTAGCTTTCCTTGGGTTTCAGATCAACTTTGTTTAAATATGCCAAACAATTGGCAGCACTGCTGCTTATTAATTTAAATTGTTGTTGCATTTGCTTGTTTGTTTACATTTTCTGCTGAACAGCTGATTGTTTTAGGTGGGATTTGGTGGGATTGATTAAATAACCTACCAATCAATCTTGGTTGTTTGGTATAAACACAGGGTCGCATATCTCATATTTAAATAGCAAAATTGGCCATTTAAGTGCAGACTAAATGTATGATTTGAAAATGAATAGTGGAAACTAATCAAGAATCTATACTTAAGTAGGCCATCTGAAATCGGGCCTAACAGTTGCTAAATTTGAAAACTATTACACATTCTTTCAGGCTTTCAACACATACTCCTATAATAGTTATCTGCCCTTTCGCTAGTTTTTTGAATGCATGCAAAAAACGAGTTTAGAATCATGTTATCCATAATGTGCGTGTTGATCTTTTCACGCAAATGAAGGGACCTAAAGTTCTAGGTTGCCTCCGAACGGCAAATGGTTTTCATAAGAAGCGATTTCATGGCAGAAGTACACTCGGGGGGTTTGAACATGCGACGACCGCTGATCGGGAATTGCGTAGAGCAAAATTTGCTGGAACTTTATGTGGGATCTGTATGACAGTCCCCTAAAATAAATTTGAAAAATTGATTGAAATAGTAACTCTTCTGACTATGAATTTTTGAGGAAAATTATCCCTTTTGACTATTTAGGCAAAAATATTTTGCAAAACGAAGAAAAGTTTAACATTTTAACAGTCAGGAAAAACTTAAGCAATTTTGCTTAAATTGAAGCAAAACGGCAACGCTGGTAGAAGAGCAAAAAATTTTATTTAGTTGCATCACAGTATACCAGTAGAAAAGGTTTTTGTTGTTGTGGCTGTTAATTTGGTCCCCATAAAGGACTTGAGGGTTGCGAGCAACTATTTTGCCGCATTCAGGGTGCTGTGCAGCAAAATAATGTGGTGAAAAATTTTAACATCGGATAAATGGCGAGAGAAATATTGTTATGCGCATTATAAGTAAGCATGAACGTAATAAAATTTTTCATACTTCAATACAACTAATTAGCGCTACTTTTGCAATTCGAAATGATCTTAAAAATATTTGTAGTGAAATATGTACTTTATGAGTTAAATGGAAACTATCTTGTATGTAAAAATATATTCCGATTTACTTCAAATAAATGATGTTAAATGTTTTATATATGGATCTAATTTTAATAATAAAATTTATTACTTTCATCTACATTGTTTTTATTTTAAGTTTTCACGAGTAGTTGCAGTTTTCTGCAATTGTCTCTGGCCGACTATACATGTTAAAGCCAAATAATTTCACAATTTGTACCCTATTAAAGGTTTATATTTTAATAAAATGTGATCAATTATTTAAGAATATATATATTCCGATCAAACTATAGTACTGAATGCTTGACAAATAATTATTTAAATCAAATGATCAATAGTGAACGCACTCGGAGTGAATTTTGGAACACGGAGCGAAATATGCATATTAAGACTAAATAATTTCTAACTTTCTACCATATTATACGTTTATATTTCAATGTAATATGATTAATTACTGAAGAATATATAAACTCCGAACAAACTTCACTACTGAATGCTTGACAAACAATATTTGAATCAAAAGATCAATAGTGGACGCGCTCGGAGCGAATTTTGGAACACGATATAAATGTTAAGACTAAAAAATTTCTTATAAGCTTATGTTTTAATATAATATAATTAATTACTGAAGAATATATTAACTCCGATCAAACTATAGTATTAATTGTATGACAAACTATTTAAATCAAATGATCAACAATGAACGCGCTCGGAGCAAATTTTGGAACACTTCATAGAATATTTACAGAGGAAGTATATTATTTGGTAGAGATCAAAATGTATTTAACAAAGTGTGATTGAATTTGATATTGCTCCCAGAAGAACCATCCTATAGTCATATTGAAAAAAAAATTTTATGCATTTTGAATCGTTTGTTTATATTTTTTTACATAATATTAAGAGAGCCGCACTGAGTTGTCAATAACACCTTGTTTAATACACCCATGATACAAATATTTAAAGGTAAAAGCGCTTGCTCAATTCGTCGGCCATCATTTATTTTTTGAAGTTTGTCTATTTTATAAAATTGAAATTTTGAGAGCAACTCAAATGCCAAATAAAAGTAAAACAAAAAACAAATATGTGAAAATATTGAAATTTTCATTTATTTGAGACTGAAAATGAGAATGTATTTGTGAGATTGGAAATTTGAAAACATTTTTGTAATGTTAGCAAACTTCAAAAATGTTCAGGCTGCCTCTCAGCGGTTTTACCTTCAGATTTTTGTATCATGGATACACCTCGAGATACCACGAACAAGTTTTCCTTTGTTTATTTTTACTTAAAGTCCTTAAATATGTATCTTGATTTCTGTAGAATACGTATTCATTTTTTTAACCTTTTTAAAAAAAGGGAGGACAGTCGGATCTACGTAACCAGAACGACCTGAATGAGCATTAAAGTCGGTTGTATTTTTTGCTCAAAATTACTTGTTATTATTCAGATACAGTTTCGCTACTATTTAGAGATTTCTCGACATACTTGTTCACATTACTGTTATTTATTATTTTTCTTATTAGTCGTTTATATGTTTAGGACTTACTGTGGGTGCTTTAAGATTCATTTTGTAAATATGTATGTACATATAAAAAACAATTGCGATATTTTATTTTATTTTAAATTATGAATTTTATTCGTGCAATTTTTTATGTTTAATAGTTTTGAGATTTTTTGGTTCTGTTGTATTCTTTTATTGCATATCTTTAACTCTTTTACTTTAAGTTATAATGTTGAAGATAAGCCTTCTGCCTTTGTCAAGCACTTTAGCTAGGTACGAGAAATTTAGCATATGCACGTAAGAGTATAGGGTAGGTATAGGGCTGTGCTGCCGCGATTCTCCAACATCTTGTCAAAGGAGAAAATATATTGGTGGCGGAATCCATCGTAGTCCGATTTTTCATAAAATCTACAAAAAAGCGATCACTGAATCTGAACTGCTATGAACGTGTGTATTCAAAGCAAGCACTGCGTTCGTAGCTACTCGAATTTAATTGCTTTTTCATAGATTTCACGGAAAATCGGACTACGATGGATTCTATGACAGCCTTGATTAGTTCGTGCCAATATAGCAACTCAGTTACCAGCTTTCAGTTGCTAGTTGCCATCGGTAATACCATTTCAGCCACTGGCCAACCCACTGAAGTTCGGTTGTCCTCCGTAATCGACCCATTAAATCGGAATCGAATATGCATGCACGTTCTGCAGAACGATAAATATTTTGTAAATGTGTGCTCTGTCCGCTAACGAATTCCAGCCATGTGTGAAATATCGTATGTGAAGCCTCCGTCTAACTTAACGATTGTCAAAGGCACGCCAGAAGATGTTTCATCATATGTTTTCGACCATCGTCTTCTTCGAGTAAGTTCATCGATTCCAAAAACTTTACAACCTCTATGTGCCAGCATCCCTTAGTGTTTTTGCCAATGACATGGCACTATTGCACTGTTAATAACCAAATTTAGCCGCAGTTGCATTCACACGTGATATAATAGCTATTGTCGGCATGTGGGAGTCCCCAGGAGATGGCGTTTGTTCAGCTATCGAAATCATTACACCGACGGCGGTGGGCAGTACTGCTGGAACATATTTACCACAGCGGTGGTTGTGGCGTTTTGTTCTGCAACAATAGCCTGCAATGATGACATGTCATATAATGTCGATGAACAAAGATATAAAATTGAAAATGACTAACCTTATTCCCGGCCGATTGGGAGACCACCCTTGGTCACGACCAGAACGCATTTACCAAGAGGAAAAACCGCAGGGATTGCAGTAGTTCTTGCAATCACCGTTGATGATGCTGTGCTTGTAATTAATAGTCTGAAAAGGCAGAAAATTGCATTAATCAAATGTTAAACACATCAAATAAATAAATTTCAATAATTTGTTTACCATTTTACAAACCGAATTACCAAGAAATAGAAACTCACCGCTTTGCGATACAGAAATAATAACCAACAGGGGTGCATTTTCTTGGTAAACAGCAGAAGCGCTCAGAGCAATCTGATCCACAATATTATTTTCTGAAAAATAAGACTCGAAAAGAGTTTTTAAACATGATTATCACATTATCTAATTAGCGCACACTATCGAGTTTATTTCTAGTAGAATATAATTGTATTATCTCAGACTTTTTTTCAATGTTTTCTAATATTCGTTCTTTTGGAATGCAAAAGCAACCATGCGCTCAATTTCTTGTGGGGAAATTTGGCCCCCATAAAGGACTTTCACCACGAAACAGCTACAAAAACAAAAACCTTTTCTACTGGTATACTGTGAGTTGCATGCAAACAATAGGCGAAGCAGGTTGATGACGCATTATTGTTGAATAAAGTAGGTACACTGAGCAGAATGAATGAATATTCATTCAAAAATTTTATAACACAATTTTTCGTACATACACCCCTAGAAATAGGTATGTATATGGTACCAAGTCGTGCTTTTTCTTCATATTAAAAGAACTTTGTCCTCAATTGTTATTTATCTTTTGGTTTAATCGTTATTTTAAATTGTTCTTAAATGTCAAGTTTTACCTAATTTTAAAATAAATATATATTAGATATATATATTTTTATTTTATTCCTACTTGAAATCAACGAAATTTTCTTTTAATATTCAGAGAGTACGAAGCACGTTATCTTTTTGCTCAGAAATCCACACTTAAATTATAAAAAAATAATAATAATTTTGTACAATACATACAAAATTTTACCAACTTTTTCCTTTCTTAGGGACGTTAACTTTCATTATATGTTTCTATGTTGTTTAGATGTAAAAAATAGCGCACAATGAAAAAAAACGGCAAAAAAACATACCAAAGTTTTTATAATAAGTAATACAACACAGACTCTTGTGACTCTTTTGAAGACGGTGTGCGATATGTATGTACATCAGGGAACTGCAATTATTCGTGTTTTTAAGTAATTGGTTGAATAACACAAGAAATAGTTAGTGGATATTATTCATTGCAGAATATTCACACATATGCACTAACACTATTTTACGCTCGGTACACAAAGCGAGAGCATGTAAAATGACTAAGTTCTCTGTTGATATGAATTGGTGCAGTGCTCAATTCTCTCATTGAGCCATTAAACAAATTAGTTATACCGAAATGAGTCGGAGCACTAAGAAGCACCAATAGTTCAGTTGAGTGATTTTAGTGATTTTCGTCGTTTATAGCAACAAAACATGTACACACGACGAGAAAGCGACAGCATGTGAAGGCACACTAACACACTCTCACTTTTAGCTCACACTTGTTTATGGTGGCGCCCGCATGTCGCACAGTGTTGGGAAATGAAATTGTTCCTTCAGTACGAAATCTATACAAAAACTATACTTTTCGACTGTAAATTGCAGCGACTTTTTAATTTGCTCATATATTTTCTTAGTACATGCATACATAGATTCCCTTCAAGATCAATGATTTGATGGTATTCATGGGAAAGTTTATGTAGGTACATTTTACACTTTGAACATAAATGTGTATGCACATATTTTAAGGTACACTTCTTAACAAATAAATTTTTTAAAGTTATTATGCATGGATAAAGGAGATATCTTCTTTGAATTCACTACTAAAGTTTGACACTTTATTTTTAGTATTACAAGTGCTTATCAAAACTTTACGACACTCACATATTGACAAGATTGGCTATTTATCTTAAAATAATTTAATTTTAATTATTTGTTTATAAAAATGCAGTTTATACTTTAATAAAACCCCAAGGTTCAATTTTTTCGCAACATTAAAGAAATCAACAAACTTTCGTAAAAATTTCGGGCTTTTTGTAGTCCGATCAATTTAAATGAAGTGCAAGTTTAAAATAGCTGCGACTTATCGTTGATTTTTAATATATATATATATATTTTTTTCTTCGTTAAAAAAAAATCGCGTTTAGATAATATGACATTGACGGCAAATTCCAGCTGCTTTAAACTTGCACTTTATTATACTAAAATTGAAATAGAAAGCTCGATTTTTTTAATGTTGTTCAAAGATTTAAACTTATTTTCATACAGTTTTTGTTAAGGAATTAACTATATGTAGGTGATTTCGNAATAATAAAATAAATAGTCAACTCTAGTCAATATATGAGTGTCGTGAAGTTATGATATTTAAGAACATAAAGAATTAACGATGACACTGTTTCTAACTATATGAAGCTGATTTCGACATTTTGTTTTAATAAGATTTAGTATCGAAAATATTCTTTCAAAACTTGCCTAGGAATGTGAGGTTGATAGCACCCCTTTTGCTATGTTATAATGGTTATTTCAAAACCTTTTTTCAAAACTTACAAAGGCAAAAACGAGAAGGCGAAGACGAAAAGATAAAACGAATTCCCGCAGTGAATTTTCTGAGCTACGTATTTATTTATAGTATTCATCACAAAATTTNTTTCGATGTTATAATGGTTATTTCAAAACCTTTTTTCAAAACTTACAAAGGCAAAACGAGAAGGCGAAGACAAAAAGATAAAACGAATTCATTTATAGTATTCATCACAAAATTGTACTAAAAAGTACTGCGTATTAAACGAAATTGTATCAAAAAAGTACAATTGTACCAAAAATGCCAACACTGATGTAGAACAAAGCAGAACACAAATAATATTAAACTCATTGAAATTATTTTCAGCCTCTCACTCGACCAAATGAGTAAAATCCAGCTGGGTAGACTATACTCGATAGAGACAAAAATTGCCTCCGCAAACAGTGTTGCCAAACATGGGCTTTTCCTACCAAAACTGGTAGGGTTTTTTCCATTTGGTAGGCTTGATTGGATTTTGGTAGGTTTAGGGACAATGAGTAATAGTTATTAGCGAAAAATAGAAAATATGTACGTATATCCAAATATTTTAGCAACCTTTTTACACAAATATTTCACCGGCGCGTTCGTATAATGGCGGCCACAAACATGTAAATATACCTGATTCCTAAGTACAAACGTATACCTTATTATTGCCAATATGCAATACGGACATCCATATATCGTGACCTAAGGGTGAAAAGGTGCCAAGTCCATTTTCAGAAATTTTTCAAGAGAGAAGAAAAATCGATTTGGTTTCGTATTACCTGTCATTCTGCATCAAAAACTAAACTTAACAAGTAAGAAAGTCTAAGTTCGTTTGGAGCCGAACATTAAATACACGGCGCAAGTATTAAATATATGTTTTTTCACCTTNAAAACAAGTAAGAAAGTCTAAGTTCGGGCGGAGCCGAACATTAAATACCCGGCGCAAGTATTAAATATATGTTTTTTCACCTTTCCGAAAGCTACCGCTAGATGGTAAGCCGGGGTGTATCAATTTTGAGTTTCGAAATATCGCAGTTTCAAGCATTCCTGAAATTAAGCGTTATATGAAAAGCGGCCGTAATTTTAGTCCGATTTCAATAATTTTCAACGGTTTGCTTTTATTTGGCAAGCAGAATAAAAATACTGAGTTTGGTACAAATAGGTAGAACGGTTACCGATATACATATATGTGATTATAAGTGAGCGGTGCCACGCCCATTTTCCAAAATTTTACCATAAACGTATTTCTTGGTAAAGAATTGTTGCAAGCATCAATTTTGAATAAATTAGCTTTAATATTTACTGATTTATCGAAGATTTTGTATTTCTCTAAATTACCGTTATATGGGATGTGGGCGTGGTTATTGTCCGATTTTAAAAAGTTTCGGCGATTTTTTATGCTGTACCAAGGCCAACAACTGTGCCAAGTTTGGAAGAAATTGGTGCAGCGGCTATCAAGATATACACATGTAACCATAAGTGGGCGTGGCTACGCCCATTTTCCAAAAATTTATAATATTCTTATTTTTCGTCTGAAAATTATTGTAAATATCATTTGTTCCTAAAATATCGCAGTTTTTGTATTTATGGAAATTACCATCGTATTTCTG
>NW_016160989.1:9152-9313 GCF_001687245.7 Rhagoletis zephyria | reverse complement strand
ACATACCAAATTTCGTTGAGATATCTCAATTTTTGCTCGAGTTATCGTGTACACTAGGGATGGCCTGTACGGACGGACAGACAGACATGGCTTAATCGATTTCTTTTTTCATCCTGATCATTTATGTATACATTTGTCTATATCTATCTCGATTCGTTTTG
>NW_016160989.1:8924-9114 GCF_001687245.7 Rhagoletis zephyria | reverse complement strand
TAAGAATTGTTGCAAGCATCAATTTTGAATAAATTAGCTTTAATATTTACTGATGTATCGAAGATTTTGTATTTCTCTAAATTACCGTTATATGGGATGTGGGCGTGGTTATTGTCCGATTTCTTGAAATTTTGGACCATTTATATGCTGTACCAAGGCCAACAACTGTGCCAAGTTTGGAAGAAATTGG
>NW_016160989.1:0-7971 GCF_001687245.7 Rhagoletis zephyria | reverse complement strand
AACATCTCGGACTCGCCCACCACTAAAAATGATTATTTAAATCTAAAGTATATATTAAATGATATTTAATATTTGCTTTAGAGATGAAATTTCGACAAATTTGTTTAAACAAAAATGTTAAGCGCATATGCAGAATGTGGAAGCGAGATTCTTCTGCTTGCGTTTCTATGTTAATATCATTTATCAGTTTAAGCACATACGATTAAATGTAAAAAAAATATTTTTAATTGCGGATCCGAAAGAAATATTTATTAGTTGCATTGAGTTACGCAAAAATAGTGCCGAAAATCAATCGATTGTGCTGAAGGTGCCGGCTGCTTCCGAAAGGGCCGAAAATGGCACAATGCACACTCATTTTCCATCACTGTCACACATATTCTGTTGACTTCGTTTTCCCCTTCCGATAACTTTTTGCTTCCGCGCTTGCCTAGCACCGCTGTGCAAAGCTTTGCACGCGCAGTCGCCCGCGACAAATTTGTGCTGATTTGGGCATCCCTAGTGTACACGGACGGACAGACGGACGGACAGACAGACATGGCTTAAACGATTTCTCTTTTCATTCTGATCATTCATGTCTATATCTATCTCGATTAGTTTTGGCTGCTACAAACAACCGTTATGTGAACAAAATTAATATACCCTTGTGCACAAGTGCGCTCGGGTATAAAAAAATGGACTTGGCACCTTTCATCTTTAGGTAGCGATATAATTTATGGCGTACTTGGACCAAGATTCCAGAAAAGTCTGCCAATGGGCTCGTACTCAACTATATTTCCGGCGGAAGTCTTCCCAATCGAAGTCTGTGTTCGCGAATGTCATCGTAGAAGGCAAATGAGGCAAGAATAACTATTATGTCGGACATTCAGGCAGCGTTAGAGGCCTTAGAGTCTTAAAACGGCATCATGGCTTGTAAACTCTTGAACCACCTGCGAGCCCACAATAGCGTCACGTATGAGGGGTTTGAAGGCAACGAAAGGGCTGACTGTCTCGCAAAGCGTGAAGCCCAAATGCGTTTGCATGGTCCCTAGCCTTTCTGTGGTACATCTAAAGGATACACTGCAGACCTACTTAGAAGCTAGCTGGGAATAATCTCAAATTGCTGCCTACTGGCGGAAGTCAAAGGGAATAAGACAATAAGACAGCAGGACCTCCGAAAGACACCTTGAACTTAGAACTCTTACTGGCAACCTGACAGCACACTGCAAGTTAACGTACGGTTTTAATTAAAAGGGTATTTCTGTAGAGACGGACTATAGGGTTTGTCGGCTGGTGAATGAAACCCCAGAGTATATTCTATGTGCCTGTCCACGAAGCATGAATCGTAGATTGATACACCTTGGAGAACGATTGCCTTCTCCATCTAAAATTTGGAACATGGCCTCATCCAAAGTGCTGAGCTTTTTAAATAGCCTAATGTTGGAGTGATTACAATTTTGATTTAGCACAATATAACTACTTAGGTCGCAGCGCGGGTATCTTCGACGTAATAATAATAATATCGGCACTAGACACGAATAAAGAGCTCGGGAAAACTCTTTGGGGAGTTCTGGGGAATACTGTTGCACTCGAAAATATAGTTGACCGCGGACATAAGCTTATGGGTCTTTCTTCGCTGTCAAAGAGGTTAACGCGGCTTTATTTGTCGTCACTTATGTTAAGAGTCTTTCTGCGCCGAAATTTTTGTACGCCTCTTTTTTCGCTATCAACTTTTGAGCTCGCGTCTTTATTCGTATCTAGTGACGATATGTATGTATGTGTAAAGAGACATATGTACATATGGATAAGTCTGTACAGTAAAATGGATCATTATACGCATTTAATTTGTTTTTATTAATCTAGTTGTGTTTTACTTTTACTAGTTTATGTTAACTAGGTTTTTAAAAAATTTTACATTGAAAACAAATATTAAAACTAAAAAAAATGTTTGGTAGGTTTTGGTTGGTTATGGTAGGAAAGTTTGGTAGGAAAAAAAAATTTGTCCGTGGCAACGCTGGCCACAAATAAGAGTTAGATATTTTGAGTGTGTTCTTGTTTTGGTGGAAATTACTCTTAGTCATTTTTTGAATTAGTGTAAGTGCTCATTTGAATAAGTACACTAATTTTATTAGAACTCAAAGCCGGTCTCTGATGTACATACCGAGCGCACTTGTGCACAAGGGTATATTAATTTTGTTCACATAACGGTTGTTTGTAACAGCCAAAACGAATCGAGATAGATATAGACAAATGTATACATAAATGCTCTGAATGAATAGAGAAGTCGATTAAGCCATGTCTGTCTGTCCGTCCGTTCGTCTGTCCGTCCGCCCGTGTACACGATAACTCGAGCAAAAATTGAGATATCTCAACGAAATTTGGTGTGTAGGTTTCCATTAATCCAAGGTAGGTTGGTATTGAAAATGGGCGAAATCGGACTGTAACCACGCCCACTTCCCATATAACGGTAATTTCCAGAAATACGAAAACTGCGATATTTTAGTAACTACTGAAGATAATTCACTCAAAATTGATATTTACAATAACTTTCAGACGAAACATAAGAATATTATAAATTTTTGGAAAAAGGGCGTAGCCACGCCCATTTATGGTTACATGTGTATATCTTGGTAACCGCTGCACCACTTTCTTCCAAACTTGGCACAGGTGTTGGCCTTGGTACAGCATACTAAAGGGCCGAAAATTAAAAAAATCGGACAATAACCACGCCCACATCCCATATGACTACGGCGACCATATTAACCAACGTAAAATAAAGGAAATTTTTTTTCAAAATGATTTGGGAATACGTACATACAACTTGTATGATAAAAGTACCTTACCCATATCGTAATTTAAATCAAGTATTTACCAGTTAATTATATTATTTAACTGTCCAATTTCCAATGCTCTAGCGAAAAATGAAGCCAAATCCTTTTCAAGGACTTCGACGAAGCCAGCACACAGTGGTTCAAAAATGGAATTTAATGTTTATAATCCACTGGAGTCTTAATTTTTCAACCAATTTTTACTAAAAAGGAAAAAAAAAGATTTATTTTGGTGAACATTTTTTTATAACATTTCAAAATTTTTGTTTGGGTATTATTTTTTTGTTTTGAGAGAACCATACGATTGTTTTCAACTAGTTTTTGTTATGAAACATTTATTAACTGGAACAGGAGAATACGTTTTCTTTAAAATTGCTACTTTTTCTGCAGTTTGCACAAAAAAATTTAATATGATCAAATAAAAATTCAGAAATCAGGCTCAACTGGTCTCTTGCAAATATTGTAAGCTTTCATAAAAAAAAATAAATATTAATCAAATGAAGTGAAAAATGAAGGCTCCAATGAATTATGAACACTAAATGCCAGTTTTGAACCACTGTGCAGCCGGGGGTTTATTGTTCTCTTTCAGTGAAACTGGAAACTCAGCGTGCAACACGATCCTGAGCACAACTTTCCCTGTGCTTTATAGATTGTACGAAACAAGCTGGGGAAGGTTTTCAATATATTTTATAAGGGACATTTTCATTTTTCATATTCTGCGTTAAAGGACAGTTTAGGAAATAAAGGACAAAAGGCGTCCTTTATTTTGAAAAAAATTATAAAGGACAGGGTGCTAAAATAAAGGACTATCATTTAAAATAAAGGACGGATGGTCACCGTACATATAACGGTAATTTAGAGAAATACAAAATCTTCGATAAATCAGTAAATATTAAAGCTAATTTAAACTTGATGCTTGCAACAATTCTTTACGAAGAAATACGTTTATGGTAAAATTTTGGAAAACGGGTGTGGCACCGCCCACTTTTGAGCAAAACGTTGAAAATTATTGAAATCGGACTAAAATTACGGCCGCTTTTCATATAACGGTAAATTTCAGAAATGCTTGAAACTGCGATATTTCGAAATTCAAGGACGCTAGTTTACTCAAAATTGATACACCCCGGCTTACCATCTAGCGGTAGCTTTCGGAAAGGTGAAAAAACATATATTTAATACTTGCGCCTGGTATTTAATGTTCGGCTCCACCCGAGCTTAGACTTTCTTACTTGTTAATATTAAAGTTTCGTATAAATTTTTTAAATAGACTTAGGGCCGTTTTCTCAAGTAATCTGTAACTTTAAAGCTCACTTATTTTATTTTATTTATTTTATTTATTTATTTATTTATACACAAATAAGACATAGTCTTTTATAGTGTTGTACATAAAAATTAAACACTACCTTAGTAACATGGATTACAATAACTTCAAAATTAAGAATATACCTAACAATAATGAGATCAGAGAGTAGGACGGGGGGGAAAGCAAAGGTAATAGAACATGTATTAAGACTTAGAATGAAAGTATAGAGTAAACTGCCAATTTGAAGCGTTTTAAATTTTTCTCCAGTTTTAATTTGTGAGGTAAAAACTTCATATTTAAAGGTTACATTAAAATTTATGATTGCGCCTAAAGTAAAGCATTTTATTATCCATTTAAATTGGTTTACAACCAAGAAAGGTACATACGTCATAAACCGATAATTGAGGTGCTTAACTTTAGACATAGCTTTACATTTAATCCAACCTTTACATTTAAAGTAAGCTTTAAAGTTAAAGGCTACTTCAGAAAACGGCCCTTAATCACTCAATTTAAGGCGAATTCCATAAGATCCGTTCCCTACTTATAATCATAACCTTATCTTGGATTTGAAATAATTTACCAACTAATTACTTGCTAGATGTTATGATATCGCTTAAAATTATAAAATGAGACAATAACGTGAAAAAGTAAAATGTTTACTGAGTTTGATTTTTCATTTTCACTTCGCTATTTCTTAAAAGCAGAATTGTCCACTGGTATGGGATGTAAAAAAACGAAACCTGGTATTAACTTCTATCTTCTTAAAAAAAGAACCTGCTTTTAAATTATAACGTTGAAATCAAATTGACAGAGCTTTGAACTGACAACATTGAAAGGCTAACAAAATGTTAATTAAATTGATCAAGTACAACCCGATATTTTATCACAGTCATGCACATCTTCCGATAAATCAAAAGCAAAACACAACGATGCTACGTTGTTGTACGCAATACACAGTCAAATTCCCATTTATTGTGGTTGAATGAGTCAAGACTTAAGTCTTATCAGTACGAAACAGATACGAGCAAGTATAGGATGATATGTTAATCGCTTAAGTGACACAACTACACCCACCACCCAGCACAGCTAACGACGACCCAACTGGTGAGGCGACATGGGAGTGAGCCTGCCAATTGAACCACTATGTGCATGTTTATGTACTTCTGTACCCGGCAAGCAATTAGAAGAGAGTTTTATCGCCAGTGTGACCACTTTGTGAGTGATTCCTCAAATGTGAGGAATTTCGGGTGCGCTTGAGTATTTTTTGAAGATTTTTATTTTGATGAATTTTATCTCGATATAATTTCAGACAACAAATGCAACCATTTTTTACACAACAGAGTTGTTAAATCGCTCTGCGAATTTTTGAACAAAAAGATAGAGAAAGAGCGAAATGCACCCCTACAAGCGGCTTGTCAAACTTTCTTCAAACCTACTTTTCCCATTTCGCTATACACCAAATATGCAAATATGACTCGTCCAAGCAAATAATTTTAGTTTTCTTCCGGTTTTCAATGTAAAAGAGTTTGGTTTTCTTCGAGTTTTCTCTCTTGCGTCCTCATTCGGTGAAAATTCAGTTGCGAATGAGGCGATTTTACCATAAACAACGTAAACGGTTTGATTAAACGTCAACATGGCGGCCTGAATATGAAAACATTTTGATTTCCGTTCACATTTCCCGCAAATGGCTTGCCAAACCTTCAAACACCCCCATACACAACATAAATAGCTTTAAGCAAAGGGATATTTCGCTTGGGTTGTCAAGCCGCTTGTGCGGTGATTTTCGCTTTTAAGCACATCTGCATTTGCTGCTAAATATTCAAATTATTCAAAAGTTTCCCAATTAAAAAAAAATTATATCTGCATTACTAATATAACCCTTTTCTAATGCTTCAGTATAACGTATATTTAGTAGTTTAAAAATGTGTATGACGACCTTGAGGACCAGATTCGGCACTGATATAGTTGCAGCAATATTATATACACACCAAGGCATACAAAATAACTTGATACTTTGTTTGAGCCGCATGAACAAATGTACCAAATGAATTGGAGAATGTAATTAATTTTTATTCTAAGTACCTGTAAATAGTATGTAGTACACAATACTCATATCTGTACGGTTCGAACGATGCTATGGATATTGAGTAAGCATCGATACTGAGGGTATAAAAATGAGTAATTTAATACTCGATACCTTATTTGGTGATTTTACTCGATACTTTGCAAAGTACTCATAGTATCGAATACTTTTTAACACATTGGCTGCCAGGGCATCACCGGTGATCACAACAAAATTCATTCCTAGTATGCCAATGTATCACCGGTCGGCCGCTGTGGTGTAGTGGTAAGCAGTGCGCGCTTTAACTCATCAGCACCTGGGTTCAAGACCTGGTCAAAGCAACATCCCAAAAAATATAGAAAAAAGTTGTTTCTTAACAGCGGTCGTCCCTCGGCAGGCAATGGCAAACCTCCGATTGTATTTATGCCATGAAAAACAGCTTCTCATAAAAATACAATCGCCGTTCAGAGTCGGCGTAAAACTGTAGGTTCCTCCGCTTTGTGTGACAACATCAAGGCGCACGCCACAAATCGGAGGAGAAGCTCGGCCAAACACTAACATCTGTGTAAGCGCCAATCTATTATTATTATTATTATTATTATTATCACCGGTGATCACATAAGAAAACTACTCTCAGTTGCCAAGCAAAAATATACATGTTTTGCTCTGAATCAGCGGGTAATTTTTGCACCAACAATAGCATCATGTTTACGAAATGTTTGATAATGTTCTACCATAGTGATCACTGGTGAACATTTACGGTTATTTCGAAAGTGTTGCTCTTTTTTATTACCTCCCTTTTATTAGCTCGGGATGTAACTATGTAATATTGATGCGCCTAAAAGATGCAGCGATTTCTATTCTCAAGTTACATACCTGATGACAGTACGAATGGCAATTATAATAGGGAGGTTTTAGGTTTTTAAACTATAATTTTATTTCTGGAGTGAATCACCAGTGATCACCAGTGCTGATATTAAAACTGCAAGCACCTCGGGGGTTGCAAGAAAGAAGGCAAAACTTGTAGCCACATATTGCTGAGAATGTCCTCATTCTCCATATTTAAATATGTATTCGCTCATTTTCAAGAAATACATTAACACGCATGCATGTTTTGTTTTACATAATTAAATTATGATTTGTAAATATTGAATGAATTACTATGTAAATTATATGAATTACTGTCTTGCTCTCTATGGAATAAAATAATGTTTCTTTTGAAATAAATGTATAAGTTTCTAAACATACTTTCCATTAGGGTGATAGAACCGAAAATCTAAGGGTCTATATATGTATCACCGGTGATGCATTGGCACCTGGGGATAGTTTATCGATATGATCACCGGTGATACACTGGCATATAAAGAATGACTTTTGTTGTGATCACCAGTGATGCCCTGGCAGTCAACGTGTCAAAAAAACACACTTTTTAAATTTTTTCTTCCATTGGCAACCCAATTTTCTTTGCTTATATGGATTACGANTGCAAAGTACCTGTAGTATCGAATACTTTTTTAAAAACAAACTTTTTAAATTTTTTCTTCCATTTCCAACCCAATTTTCTTTACTTGTATGAATTACTATCATTAAATTTTGTCCATAACTTAAGATAAACTGTAATTTCGTGTAGTCTGTTGCATAACATAAGCCAAATAAGTTAAAGTTTAATGGCCTTATTCATAAAAAATAAAGTAGGTTTAAAGAGCTTAATAAAATGACATTTTCATTTTTCATGACATGACGTCGTACCATGTATGTACATATGTATGTATGTAACGGGTGATTTTTTTGAGGTTAGGATT
>NW_016160988.1:24024-56770 GCF_001687245.7 Rhagoletis zephyria | reverse complement strand
GGAGCTCTATTTACGAGCCCTTCGTAAATTTACGAGGCAAATTTGATGTGCAAACGGCCTCGTAAACTTCAGTGTCGCCGAGGGGCCGAAATCTTTATACTATATTGAAACTAAATGATAATTTATGATTATTTTCAGCATTTTTAATTATATTTTAGCCAAGAGTGATAGAGACAAGACGGCGGGATGTTATGGAAAATACTACGAAACTAAAATTGCTTCAGAAAATCCTGGTTGATCTGTCAAGCAGTCCCTTTACGCACCTATTTACACCTTTTTTTACATAGGGGGCGTTCCCATAAAAGCCTCGTAAAGTTACGAGTTTTACAAAGTTTAAGGGAATCCACTATATGATTATAATAGTTGTAATCTTAAAAATTTAAGAACTAAGATTACTGTAATCTGTAATCGTAATCATGAAAGACATGATTACGAATACCGGAATTGTAGTCCCAAAAATTTTAAGATTACAATTACTGTAATCGTAATCATGAAAATTTAATGATAACGACTACTGTAATCGTAATCCTAATATTCATGATTAAAATTACGGTAATTGTAATCTTACGGCTCGAAGCCATGCCGTAGGAAACTTTTGATGACAACAGTCCAGTCAGTGCTCCTGAAAAGAGGCAGAAATATGGGCCGGAGCATTGAATGTTAAAAAATACCGGATTCAAATGTCTTCGGTCCAGCGCAAAAGGGCACTACGTATTGCTTCTGCATACCGCACAGTGTCCGCGAACGCGGTTCTATTTATTTCTGGCGTCATGCCAATTGAGCTACTGCTTACGAGCGAAAATAGATTTACAATCTCAGTGCCGAGATAGGTCGAGCAGCTGTCGCGGCAAAGGCGCGCGAGGATCTAATACAGCAGTGGTAACAAAACTGAAACGCGAGCACAAAAGGTCGATGGACGCACACTCTGATAGCCAACCCTCAAACATGGCTGAAAAGACAGCACGGGGAAGTCGATTTCTACCTGACACAATTCCTCACCGGTCATGGTTACTTCCGAGAATATCTTCATAGACTCACCGTTCTGTCACTACTATGGAAACGTCGAAGATAACGTACACCAACCAGAATGTTTCACTAGCGAGCACTTCTTGATTTCGCGCAGAATGTTGGAAGAAAGATACGGAGACATAACCCCGAACAACGTAATTGGGGTAATGATCTCCAGTGCAGAGTAGAAAGCAGTTGCGAAATACGTGAAAAGTGCACTCCGCTGCAAACGGGAAGACGGATGTCTACTGAGGACACCCGAATGAAACACCCCTACAAAAGAGCAGCCTTGAGGCTCTATTAGCGCGCTCCTGCATNCACCCGAATGAAACACCCCTACAAAAGAGCAGCCTTGAGGCTCTATTAGCACCTCCTGCATCATGCAGAATTGCGGTGCCAGGTGCGGGATTCTTGCGCGGGCGGTGGGAGTTTGGGTTTTAGTGGGTATCCCAACACGCTTCGTTGGGAGTCAACACTCGGGGAAAGTAGTATAGAGACTAGCGCCCCCGGACAGTGCGTAAAGCATTTCCCTCTCCTACGAAAAAAATAAAATAAAAATCTGAAAATCTCATAAAAAGTACGCCTTNGAAAATCTCATAAAAAGTAGATTACAGTAGTCGTAATCGTTAAATTTTAAAGATTACAATTAGGGTATTCACAATCAAGCATGTTATAATTACAATTATAGTAATCGTAATGCTGAAAGTTTTCGGATTAAAATTAAAGTAATGATATTTTGTTCTTGTTGTTGGCCTTTGAATTTTAAATTATGAGTCATTTTTAATAAGCTCGAGGCCCAGCAATTAAATAAACGAAAATATAGAACGAAAAATGACACTGAAGATGGCACAACGCCGAAACCGGTTTGTCTCCAAACCAAATTTGACAAGGGATGACGGAAAATCGTTCCACAATACATCATACTCCTACCCTGTCGGAAACACAAACATCCAAAAAGAAATTAAATAAAATGAAAAACTTCGTTCTATTGATATTTTCAATTGTCGATATTTCGACCTCAATCTGAGGCCATTTTCAGGGCTGTAAATATACAAACACGATAACTTATTATTAACTTTAAATTATTACAAACATACATTAAACNCTGAAGATGGCACAACGCCGAAACCGATTTGTCTCCAAACCAAATTTGACAAGGGATGACGCAAAATCGTANACACGATAACTTATTATTAACTTTAAATTATTACAAACATACATTAAACATAACTTACACTCTTGATTGTGCCTGGTGAACTGATTAGGCGTACAGAACTAAAAGTTAAACAAGTGAAATTTTAGGCAAATTAATAAAAACATCAGAAGNCATCATACTCCTACCCTGTCGGAAACACAAACAACCAAAAAGAAATTAAATAAAACGCAAAACTTCGTTCCATTGATATTTTTAATTGTCGATATTTCGACCTCAATCTGAGGTTATCTTCAGGACTGTAAATATACAAACACGATAACTTGTTATTAACTTTAAATTATTACAAACATACATTAAACACAACTTACACTCTTGATTGTGTCTGGTGGACTGATTAGGCGTACAGAAATAAAAGTTAAACAAGCGAAATGTTAGGCAAATGANTTCTATTGATATTTTCAATTGTCGATATTTCGACCTCAATCTGAGGCCATTTTCAGGGCTGTAAATATACAAACACGATAACTTATTATTAACTTTAAATTATTACAAACATACATTAAACATAACTTACACTCTTGATTGTGCCTGGTGAACTGATTAGGCGTACAGAACTAAAAGTTAAACAAGTGAAATTTTAGGCAAATTAATAAAAACATCAGAAGTAAACAATTAAAAATACCGTAATTGTAAACAAATAACATAAGACAATATGTATATGTACAAACATATGTACATATAAAAGCACAGCATTTTATTGATATTCTATGAAGGTATGTTGGGGAAACGGAACGAATGTTGATTATGGAAGGCGGAACGGAACACCTACGTTGAGGATTGTTGTGCCGATTTAACGCCAAATTGCGATACACATGTGTGCAATTGTGTGTGTCCGTTTTAAAAATAATCCTTCTCTCATTAGGGGTGTTAGTAATGTGTAACATTTCCAAAATATAGCGTTTATTATAGTTCTTTCCTTCTTGTAGAATGGCAACATTATCGAAAATGGGATAGCGTCCCGTATCCCTACAGTGTGCTGACAAGGCCGTCTTATTGTCAGTTGAGCTGTTCCTTAACTTCATATTTGATTTGTGTGCGGGAATCCTTGTCTTGAGTTTAGTTTTTGTTGTCCCCACATATACTTTGTCGCATCAGTGGGACCCGTCGCCATCACATAAGGTTTTGTATATTACGTCAGATTTCTCGTATCTACGAATCTTATCCTTACTGTTGCTATACATTTTTCCTATTGTGTTGCTGCATGTAAATGCTAAGTAAGTATGTCAGGCTGTCGTTGAGTGTAGACGTGTTTTTGCTTACTCTCTAATTCTGCTTTGTTTCTTATCGTGTTTAACACATTCAAACATACATACATATTTTAAATATGGACTTTTGCGGAAAGTGCATTCAAATGTTTGCGAGGAATGATTCTTTATTGGTGCCTTGCAGTGGTTTTTGTAATAAACGCTTCCATAGGGCATGTTGTGAAGGTCCTATCTCGGAGTATGATGTGAGGTTGTTTTCAACCAACCGACATATTTGCTACCTGTGCAGTAACTGTGTGGATACACCTGATAAAATTTGCAAAGCCTTTGAGTCGATCATTGTCACTCAGAAAATGGGCATAGAATCTCTTTTGACTGCTTTCGAAGTAAAGTTTAAAGACTTAGCGTCGCAGATTGATGGTGTAAAAAACCAAGTTAATTTAATGGCTGCAAATGGTAACAACAATGCCAATGCTATTAATGCATTAACTGCAGAAGTAAGTGCCCTTAAAAGTGCTCATAACAACAAAAGTGGTGTCAACGGTTGCCGGGCAGCGGACACCGAACTGCTCACTTTCTCGCCGCTTCCAAATTCGTGACAAGTAAGTTGATTGTAAACAACAGCGAGCCTGCTGCGTCTCGCTCTCCTGATGCTGCCTCTGCTTGTGATGATAAATTTGGCAACAACAGTGACACGACGGTTTCTGTTGTCTCGTCTCATTTACTTACTTCGTCATATTCAAATGTTCGCGCTCTACAGCATGTAAACAACCGCGCGCCTGCTGCGTCGGGCTCTTGCGATCCCGTTTCCGTTACACCATCTGGTCTCTGCAATGCTGCTTGCGCTGGCGATTTTTCTTCTTCTCCTATTCCTACTTCTTCGACTGTCCCAGTGGTAATGCAAGCTACGACGCCTACTGCGAGTGCTGCTGCGACTGCTACTAATACATTGCAAACACCCGGCTGGAAAACTGTACAACGAACGCAAACTGTAACATGAGCGCCCAATAGCAGTGTTATTTCAGACTTCAAATGGCTGCATATATCTTCATTCTCGCCTAGTGTAACCGCTGCTGATATTTTGTCGTATGCTTCTAAGGCAGCTAAAATCGATGTAAAGTGGATGGTTTGCTACCCGCTAATAAAGAAAGATTCGAATCTTAGTAAACTCAGAAAAATTAACTTCAAATTGGGGATTTTGGATTGCGGCTACGAGAAGCTGCTTAAGGCGGACACGTGGCCCGAGAGTGTGTTGATTCGTCCGTTTCTTTTTTTTTTTCAACGAGACGGTGCTCCTCAGAACGAGGCATAACTGACCCTGTGTCAAGAAAAGTTCCTTCCAAGCATTTAAAAATATTTTATCAAAATGTTTCCGGCCTACCAACAAAGTCTAAGGCACTTTTTGAAATGAGTTCGCACTCAGATTATAATATTTACATACTGATTGAGACCCGGCTTTATACATAATTTTTTCGATTCTGAGTTATTTAACGCCAATCTGTACAACGTTTTTCGCAAAGACCGTGACTATATTAAAACGGGGCTCTCTAGAGGTGGTGGAGTACTCATTGCAGTTAGGCGAAACTATCGATCGTCGCTTGTCCCTTTGGCGAATGCGGATACCCTGCTGGATCAGCTCTGCGTTTCGGTCAATGGCTTGTCTAAGCTTTTTGTATGTGCTTCCTATGTTCCGCCGTCTAGTGCTGAGTTCTTTATATAAAGCGCATGTAGATAATATTCTTGCCTTAGCTTCTAATAATGAAAATCTTTGTATTGTTGGGGATTTTAACCTGTGTGACATTAACTGGTCTAGTTTGGATAATGGCATAGCCTTATATCCTACGAATATTAACAGTGGCTGTGAATGTTATGTTATTGATAATTTTTTAAGTATTAACCTATCAGAAATTAATAGTTTTTCTAATAAGCTATCTAGAATCTTAGACCTTATCTTTATTAGTAATGATTTGAATTTCAACTTAATGAGTGCCTTGACCCATTATCGACTCCCGGTCTACATCATGTTCCGCTTATTCTTCATTTAGAGTTTTATGAGTTTAGAACTGTTTTATCGGATAGTAATCCTACTAGCTTCTGCTATAGAAAATGCAACTTTGATGTTGTAAATGATGCGGTTTCATCTATAGCCTGGGATTCGTTATTTGCGGGATTGGTTTTTTGGATTGTTTCGATACTTTTAAGCAAGAAATTAATGTAATCTGTGCGGATAATATACCAATAGTGCATAAAAAAAGCTATAAGGTTCCCTAGTATACCAAAGATCTTAAAAAATTGTAGAATTTGAAAAACAAGTTTTTTAAGAAATTTAAACTTTCAAATGCCCTATCTCACAAGGATAAATACTTGCGATACTCCAGAGAGTTTAAGTCGATGAGTAAGGTTCTTAAGCGGAATTATGTTCTTAAATTTGAGTCGGAAATAAAATTGAATCCGAAGGCTTTTTGGAGGTATGTCCATTCCAAGAAATCGTGTTCCAGTATTCCCAGTGATGTGTTTATCATGAAATGCAAGCTTCTTCTCCCTCTGAAGCTGCCAATCTTTTCGCGGATTTCTTTCGCTCCAACTTTGTGAAGGATTCGGATCCTTGTGGCGGTTATACTCAGAGTGCCCATTCTCCTATCAATTTTGGTTCGCTTGCTATTTCAATTGATGATGTTGAGGATGGCATCCGGCATATCAAATCTTCAACTCAATCTGATGTTGATGGAATGTCGTCATTCCTGTTGAAGAATTGTCCCGCCTTTGCCTATACACTTTTTTTGATCTTCAATAAATCGCTTGAACGGGGGGAGTTTATATATGCTTGGAAGACCACTCTTATCACCCCGATATTCAAATCTGGCAATAAAAACGATATAAGCAACTATCGGCCAATAGAAAAATTATCAACGATATCCAAATTATTTGAGTTTATTGTCAAACAAAAGTATTCTTTGCTGTTAGTCCCTTAATATCTGTTAATCAGCATGGTTTTATGCCTGGAAGGTCCACTGTAACTAACCTAGCTGTTTTTACCGAATCCTGTTTAACTGCCTTTAATAACCGATATCGTGTATACGGACTTTTCTAAGGCGTTTGCCAAAGTCTGTCATTCAATATTAATTTCAAAATTGGCTAGCATAGGCTTTCATTCAGCTTTTTTATCTTGGGTAAAATCATCAATCTTTGCGGAATTGTGTTGTTGTAGTTGACAATGTGTTCTCCTATCCCTTCATCGCCTGCTCTGGAGTTCCTCAGGGGAGCATCTTGGGTCCCCTACTTTTTGTGATTTTCATTAATGATTTCTAGTTGCTTCAACTTTTCAAAATTTTTATTGTGTGCGGATGACTTGAAAATCTATTCTACAATTTCTAATGCTTCAGACTCATTCAATCTACAGGCTGATCTTAATAACGTGGTTGCTTGGTGCTCCAAAAATAGATTAAATTTAAATATAAAAAAGTGTTACCATGCTCCTACTCCAAATCACGTTCCATTACCCAGACTTCGTATCTCATTGGTGACTCGCAGCTTGCCACCAGTGGTGAAGTTTCTGACTTAGGAGTAATTTTTGATGCCAGATTTCTTTTTCACAGCCACTTAAATTATACCATTGCAAAGTCATATTCAATGCTTGCATTTATCCGTCGATTTAGCTCGGACTTAACTGATCTATATACTACTATCTATACACATACTATACACTACTCTTGTTCGTTCTAAGCTCGAGTACGCTGTCTTCATCTGGCGACCATATTATGAATGTCATATCAACAGAATTGAACGTATCCAAAAATCTTTTATTCGTTATGCTCTACGCTCTCTACATTTCGTTGACCCTTTCCCATCTTACACTGCTAAATGCCTGCTTATAAACCTTAAAGCCCAGCATAATAGGAGGATTATTCTTTCTCTTAGTTTTGTTTTTGACATTATACGGGGTGCGATTGACTCGCCGTTCCTACTCGAACGGATTACATTTAATATCCCACCAAGAAGCCTTAGGAATCATGACATTTTTTTTCTGGATTTTGTCAGGAATAATTATGCGAGTAACGCTCCTCTTCGAAGAGCTCTAAACGCGTTTAATTCGCTCTTAAACTCTTCTGCTATCGATTTCTCTTCTTCCAAATCTAATTTCAAACTACTTTTAAATCGCATGCTAAATTAGTTATTAATTTATATTTTGTTTTTTACCAAAGAGTCTGTACGAAATGTTTATTTCTAGATTAAATAAATAAACAAATAAATAATTGGACCTTCTCTTTGTCATATAATATTAGAATGTTTAATCCTCTCAGATATCCCCGGAACATATGTAGCGGTTTTGTATACTTTATTCTCATTATAAGTATTTTCTTTATCGGTCCTGACGTAATAATTCTGAATGAGTTTCCTAATTAAGCAAGAGGGGAATTCGTTCTGTTCCAAAATTTGTTGGATGATATTTTTGTTCTCTTTATGAAAATGTTTGTCGCTAATAGTGAGAACTCTTCTAATAAAATTGTTTGCGGTATTTAAAATAGTTTTCCTCTCATGTTTCGAATTATAATTAATTAATCTCCCCGACGACGTAGGTTTTACATACCAGTCAATTTTTAATCGGTTGTTCTTCCTGATTACTACACTATGGCTGTGTGCGAGTTGACCTAAATTTTAGTACCTAAACTAATATTCCACTGGAAATTTCCAGCACTGCTACAATTTAGGAAAACAGCTGCTAAAACTGTGCGAGTTCGTCTGTTGTTTGTTTTGGAATTTGAATTTGTTTGCTTTTAATAAATATGTCTATAAAATGAATAATTTTGTGGTAGCTTTGGGACTATTTAACAATATAATAAATTTGCAACAGAAAAGGATGCTCCATCCTGGCATCTATAAAAGAATCCGTTTGCTCTTCTGACCCTGCGATAATAATATACATCCATCGAATTACACATATACTTATCTAAATGCAAGAATCAAATAAATTTATACTTACATTTTTCTGAATATTTTCTTTTTTGTGCCATAGCAATGATAAAAATTATTTAAAATATCAAAAAATCGTTGTTCACTTAATCGATCGCTGCAAATATATTTGACTCTTCAATTTAGGTTGAAAAGTATGCTCGCAGGAAATCTAAATTGTTTCCTATTCACTGCGTTACCGACACATTCCAGTGATTTAGGATTTTTCTCTATTTAGGTAGAAATTTAGACGTACTCGCACACAGCCTATATATCAATATGAGAACAGAATCAACGAGAGATAAGTTTATTCGCGATACTGTACATTCCACAAAAAATCATTTTTATAGAACAATAAACACCTTTTAGTTCTTAGGGCCGTTTGCACCATGTCTAGTTAATTCTAACTCCCAGTTAAACATCTTTATCGACGTTATCGACACCATCATATAACATGTGATCGATAAAGCAGTTAACGTGCTTAACTGAAGGATGTACCTCCAGTTAGCGTTAACTAGACATGGTGCAAACGGCCCTGTAATGCCGATAAAGGGAACGTAACCGTAGTTATGAACCAGTCTGAGTACGATACAAAGATGCAGTCAATCGTCAACAACATCTGCACTTACAGAATTTTGAAACGTGACTCAACAAGTAAATTACAAGACAAAAATAATGAAATAGTGGAGAGATTATATAATAACGAGGCCATTGACTTAAAAGAAAAGAACAAGCTTATTAGTAAAACAGCCAATCCACCAAGAATCTATGGTTTACCAAAAATACATAAAGAAGGGATACCCCTCAGACCCATTTGTTCGTCCATCAAGTGCCCCGTCCTACAGTATGTGCAAATATGTTGTCAATATCCTTAGAAACATTACAAAATCTTCCAATTACAATGTTAAAGATGCGATTGATTTCAAGAAGAGGATTAAAGATACTTATATATATGATGACGAAAGTTTAGTGTCGTTCGATGTTGTTTCGTTGTTCCCAAGTATCCCGGCGGATTTGGCTATAAATATTATTGCCTCGAAGTGGAATGATATTAAAGAGAATACAAATTTGTATAAGGATTTATTCTTAAGTATGGTAAAATTTTGCATAAAAGACAATCGATACTTTAAATTATGAGGTGGGTTTTGTCAAAGGCTGAGGTGAACTCAGCCGATCCAGAGTCCGGCGAAGGTCCCACTAACCCCCACCAAATAAAACACACTATTTTCGTGTATTTACTTCGAACACACACACACACACACGGCGCTACGACTAGAGGCTAGCAACCTTATGTCCAAAGAGAGGGAGAGCGAGAGAGAGGTGACGTTCGTTGTGGTCGTGGGGAGCGGATGATGGCGGGAGCGCTAGCAGCACGGCGGGTGATTCTCAACAACTGTTGAGCAACGGTTGGGCAGCGGCGGCGGCACCGCGGGTGACTCTCGTCAACAGCGGAGCAACGGTGGGAGCGCTAGCAGCAAGGCGGGTGATTCTCAACAACTGTTGAGCAACGGTTGGGCAGCGAGCGGACGGCACACGCGCGGAGGTGACTTCTCACGGACAACTGCTAGCGGAGCAACGGTGAGCAGAGCGCGTTGGGCAGCGGCGGCGGCACCGCGGGTGACTCTCGGCAACAGCGGAGCAACGGTGGGGCGCTAGCAGCACGGCGGGTGATTCTCAACAACTGTTGAGCAACGGTTGGGCAGCGGCGGCGGCACAGCGGGGACTCTCGGCAAAGCGGAGCAACGGTGGGGTGTCCCGACGGATGATATGCGGCAGCGGGTGACTTCTAACAGCAACTGGCCCTCGGCAACCGGTGGAGCGAAACGACCTAGCAAGACTCACTCCAGGCACTGCCATTCCCTAGTCGCTCTCTACAAAAGTAGGGGCTGGAACGGGTCGGCAGTGTCGGAGGCTCAACCAGCCGGCGACCAATTAGGATGCCTAAAAGGCGTGCAATCCTGGTCTGCCGGCGGGTTGAGTCGTACTTGGTTTTGGCTTGGCCAGTCGGTGAAATATTAGTGCGCCCGCAGGCACACCAGCTGATCGACCGACTGGTTACGCCGAGCTTGGCTTGGCTGGCCGGCGAAACATTAGTGCGCAAGCACACCACTAGCTCATCGACCAGTCAAGTCAGCTACTCACCTAGCAAGACTGACCTGACTGCGCACTTGTTGAGCCTTTTATACCTGTTGCGCTGTATGCTTGTTGAGAATTCGTCGTGTGCCGTCCCGATTTATGCAGTGTGGTGAGCGAAGTGGTTGGTGAGTTATTCGGGCATGCTGCTGGTGTGCTGCTAGCAGTGCTTCACTTGGTGTAGTGTGTATGTACAATGGTGTGTGCATGTACGTCGCTGTATGTATGTCTGTATCGTTGTATGTATGTGCGGTGCAGTATGTATGTACAATATTATATATATGTACGAGGCTGTATGTTATTGTATCGTAGCGGATATGCTACGTTACAAAATATAATGGCAAAATCTATGAGCAACTGTCAGGAATGCCTATGGGCTCCCCAGCTTCCCCAGTGATAGCTGACATAGTAATGGAAGATTTACTGACCAAATTTGAAAGTGATTGTTCTAATAAACCGCATCTCCTAACCAAGTATGTGGATGATTTGTTTGCCATAATTAAAACAGAAGATATAGACAAAATGCTCACTTTATTAAACAGCTACCAAAAGAAAGTTAAATTTACGATAGAAATAGAACAAGATGGAAAACTACCATATCTGGACACCCTAGTAATCAGGAAGAACCACCGATTAAAAATTGACTGGTATGCTAAACCTACGTCGTCGGGGAGATTAATTAATTATAATTCGAAACATGAGAGGAAAACTATCTTAAATACCGCAACCAATTTTATTAGAAGAGTTCTCACTANCAGAACGAATTCCCCTCTTGCTTAATTAGGAAACTCATTCAGAATTATTACATCAGGACCGATAAAGAAAATACTTATAATGAGAATAAAGTATACAAAACCGCTACATATGCTCCGGGGATATCTGAGAGGATTAAACATTCTAATATATATGAAAAAAAGAGAAGGTCCAATTAGCATTTACATGCAGCAACACACTAAGAAAAATGTATAGCAACACTAAGGATAAGATTCCTAGATACGAGAAATCTAACGTAATATACAAAATCTCATGTAATGGCGACGGGTCCCACTTATGCGACAAAGTATATGTGGGGACAAGAAAAACTAAACTCAAGACAAGGATTTCCGCACACAAATCAAATATAAAGTTAAGGAACAGCTTAACTGACAATAAGACGGCCTTGTCAGCACACTGTAGGGATACGGGACACTATCCCGATTTCGATAATGTTGCCATTCTACAAGAAGAAAAGAACTATAATAAACGCTATATTTTGGAAATGTTACACATTACGAACACCCCTAATGAGAGAAGGATCAACTTTAAAACGGACACAGACAATTGTGCACATGTGTATCGCAATTTGGTGTTAAACCGGCAACAACAATCCTCAACGTAGGTGTTCCGTTCCGCCTTCCATAATCAACATTCGTTCCGTTTCCCCAACATACCTTCATAGAATAACAATAAAATGCTGTGCTTTTATATGTATGTACATATGTTTGTACATATACATATTGTCTTACTGCTAAATGTTCCGTGTATTGGTGCTTGTATGTTTTTTGTTTACAATTACTTTATTTTTAATTGTTTACTTCTGATGTATATATTCATTTGCCTAAAATTTCACTTGTTTAACTTTTATTTCTGTACGCCTAATCAGTCCAGCAGGCACAATCAAGAGTGTAAGTTGTGTTTAATGTATGTTTGTAATAATTTAAAGTTAATAATAACTTATCGTGTTTGTATATTTACAGTCCTGAAGATGACCTCAGATTGAGGTCGAAATATCGACAATTAAAAATATCAATAGAACGAAGTTTTGCGTTTTATTTAATTGCTGGGCCTCGAGGTGGTTAAAAATGATTTATAATTTAATTACAGTAATCGTAATACTAAAAGCTCAGTTAGTCTAGACTTAACTTAATTTAACTTACCGTAAGAAATCATCAATGATTACTCAACACGTCAACTTAAGCCAAGAGCGGAAATATTTTGTTTTTGTATTTTCTTTTTCAGCTGTTTAACAGTTCGCCGCCTTAAATGCCACATCAAAAAAATTCATGCAAACAACAATGTTTGCTTTCATTTATTTTTAAGAAATACAAAAACGAGAGTCTGGCAAGCCTGATTCTCTCACCGCTCTCAATTTCCGTAAGACCGTAACTTAAGAACCTAAAATCTACAGGTTCTTAAGTTTCTTACGCTAAGTTAAGTTTTAACTAACCGCCAACACAGTTTCTCATATAACAGGTTGGCCGAAATATTTAGTTAAGTTACGTTACGGAAATTAAGTCTAGACTAACTGAGCTTTAAGTGATCAAAATGTAATCGTAATCATAAGTGCCCAGCTCTGCTTCGAAACTAAAGCTAGGCATTAAAGCAGTGTTTGAATTGTTCAACTTTGCGTTCAACTCAACGCAGGGTTGCACGAAAAAAAAAGTTGAACGGCTAAATCTTGGCTGGCGACCAACTTTGTTGAAAGCAATTAGTTGAAAGGCCGTTCAACCAAATGTGAACACAAATGTTGAACGAGAAGTTGAACAATGCAAACACTGCTTAAAGGCGAACAAATTCGTCTGATTTGTTCGCTCGGTATTTCGCCACTAACTTAGGTTTACACCGGACAATACTGTCATGACAATAATGTCAAAATTATGTGTTGGTTGTTATATGAATTCGCCTTGTTTACAACAAACGCATCATTTTTACATTATTGTCATGACAGTATTGTCCGGTGTAAACCCTAAGTAACGTCGCACAAATCAGATCGCACCAGCCCTGCCAGATGTACGGATTTTTCCGTACGGTACGGATTTGTATGGGCGAAAATGGTTGTACGGATTCAACGTACGGATTTTTAGCTTTCCGTCAAATGTACGGATTTTTCTTCGGATTTTCGGAATATATTTTTTATATTGTAAAAATTTGCCTGGTTTACACATATCTCAGGTTTTTTATAGTTCCTGAACCCTCCATTTTTTATTAAAAAAATCATTATTTTCGTACTTCTATTAACAGCGTGACTATTTTTCACCCGATTTTAAAAATCAAACATGAGAAAAGGATTTATAGGCCTTTAAAATTATGTATAACAGTATTTTGGTAGACATTGATTGTTGGGAAATTTTGTCGCGTAAAATTAACCCGAATTTTCTTTATTTTTTTCAATTTTAACCATCGCTTCAAACATAACACTGTTACTCAGTAGGGTCGACAACCTACCTGAAAATTTTTGCTGCAAGTACGTAAACTAAGAACACACTGCTTGTTAAAATGTTCCAGTCAGAAAAATAATAAGGTTGTCTGGGAAGCAATCAATAAATAGGACTAGTGGATATGTGTGTTGCTTTATTTGATGTTATTAAAAGTACGATTTCCGTGTGCACATAAGTACAAACGATTTGTTTTGCTCGCCAAACAAATTGGGGCGTGCGGATTTTGTACGGATTTTTTACCCACCACTTTTTTCCGTGTACGGATTTTAGACTCTATAGGTCTGGCAGCCCTGTATCACACTTGAACTTCGGTGAGTACACATAGGCTATAAAGCGGATGATGTGGTTGAGTGTTTGGTTGTTTATGCGTGAGAAACAAAAGAAAATAGCATAAAACGAAGAAAGGGTACGAGTGAATGGTTCGTAAATAGAATAAAAATCAATATTATTATTCTGTAGATGACAAGAGAGGAGCAGGAGCATTGTTTGTCCTCCGTTTGCCCATTGTTAGGTAGAATTTCTTTCTCCGCTTTAACACTTCGTCACCCCTTTCTTGCAAAAACACTCCGATTTTGAGATAACCACAATTAAATAGTTATCATGAAATATAAATGAATGACCATGTACCTACTAAGATTACACTGTACGGCAAAATCAACTTTTTTTCTGAGATTGAGTCATAGGAAAAAAAGCGATTTCTCCGTAATTATATTCAATTATTGCATGTAAATAACTAAAAACCTAAAAATAAAGACGTAGTCCTCCTCTTGCTCGTGTTTAAATGGTACATAACATTTTTGTGCAAACTTATATTACAGGTGCTATAAGGGGTCAAAGTTCAGGTTTTCGAAAAATTAAATTCTTTATATTTCAAACAATTTTTAACAGATTTTTAAAAAATTNCAAAGTTCAGGTTTTCGAAAAATTAAATTCTTTATATTTCAAACAATTTTGAACAGATTTTTAAAAAATTTACATCGTTGTAAAGGCGATTAAACCCCCTTTCCGCATATTTGTATACTTCGTACAAAAAAATTTGAGAAAAAATACAACTTAAATGAAAAAATACCTTCTTTTTATAAAAAAAAATAAAAAAAAAAAATTACTAACCGATTTTTAAAAAACAGGTATGGCTGTATAGATGGTTGAATCCCCGTTCTTCTGGCGTGCATATTTGTACTACGTATATAACGGTTTGAGAAAAAACAAATTAACAGAAAAAAATACCTTTAAAAAAAAATATTTTAAACAAAAACATTACAACCGATTTTTAAAACGTTAGTATCGTTGTAAAGGCGATTAATCCCACTTTATTCTGATATGCATATTTGTATACTTTGTAAATAAAAATTAAAACAAAACACATTTAATGGAAAAAATACCTTTTTTTATAAAAAAAATATTTTAAACAAAAAAATACTAGCCGATTTTTAAAAAATTGTTATCGTTGTAAAGGCAATTAAACTCCTTTCTTCTGATATGCATATTTGTATACTTCGTATATAAAAAATTAAAAAGAACCACATTTAAAGGAAACAATAACTTTTTTTTTATAAAAAAAATATTTTTGAAAAAAAAAAATTACCAACCGATTTTTAAACAATAAAAATACAAATTTTTTCTTATAAAAGATAATTTAAAGTAAAAACTTACTAATTAGAAAAACCATTGAATACTTTATTTAAATAAAACAGAAAATTACCATGGTGTTTTTATATTTTTATATGCCTAAGACTTCTGTTATATATACTTTTGCTTGATTTTTAACAGTGCTGTGGGTAAACAAGAACGAATTAACGCTTAAAACATTATTAGTTATTTGTTTTATTTAAATACGGTATTTAGTTGTATTGCTAATTAGTAATTTTTTTGTAAACATTTTTTTTTATAAGAAAAAATTAATATTTTTTCCTTTTAAGTGTGTTTTCCCCAATTTTTGTATACGAAGTATACAAATATGCATATTATACGCAAGGGGGTTTGTTCGCCTTAAAACCAATGTAAATTTTTTAAAAATCGGTGAGAATTTTTTTGTTTAAAATATTTTTTGATAAAAAAAGATGTTTTCCCTTTGTTGCATATCAGCAGAAAGGGGGTTTAATCGCCTTTACAACTATACCAATTTTTTAAAATCGGTTAGTAATTTTTTTCTTTAAAATAATTTTTTTATATAAAAAAAGGTATTTTTTCCTTTAAATGTGTTTTTCTCAAATTTTTATGTACGAAGTGTACAAATATGCACATCACAAGAAAGGAAGTTAAATCACCTTTACAACGATATGAATCTTTTAAAAATCAGTTCCAAATTTTCTGAAATATTTAGTTTTTAGTTTTTCGAAGATCCGACTTTTGACAAATGTTGTGTTCGTATGTCAAGGTCGTCAAAACCCGAGAACGGCGGAACCGATTTGAATAATTATTTTTTTTTGTATTGTTCGGTATAATACCAGAACCAATGATATCGCATGTCGGCCGCTGTGGTGTAGTGGTAAGCAGTGCGCGCTGCCACTCCGCAACGCCAGGGTTCAAACCCTGGTCAAAGCAACATGGCAAAAAATATTGAAAAAAGGTTTTTTTTAACAGCGGTCGTCCCTCGGCAGGCAATGGCAAACCTCCGAGTGTATTTCTGCCATGAAAAACAGCTTCTCATAAAAATACAATCGTCGTTGGGAGTCGGCTGTAGGTCCCTCCGCTTTGTGTGACAACATCAAGGCGCACGCCACAAATCGGAGGAGAAGCTCGGCCAAACACTAACATATGTGTAAGCGCCAATCTATTATTATTATTAATGATATCGCAAAAAATTGGAGGGTTGCAACCTATTTGAAATTTTTTAAACCCAATTTATTGATCAAATAAATAAAATAATACAATATGGGTATCAAATTAAAGAGGTTTAAGAAAGATAATTGCTGGAGATATTTTTGACGAGGGTTGCCACCTATTTGAAAATTTCATTTCAGTCAAATTGACAAAATAAATTAAATATTGCCATGTGTGTGTCAAACTAAAGAGTTTTAAGGCGGCTTACAGCCAAAAATATGTTTGAGGAGGGGTGCCACCTGTTTGAAAATTTAACTAAGTACATCGATAAAATGAATGAAATATTACAGTATGGGTATCAAATTAAAGAGGTATGGGGTTATTTATTCAACCACCAACTTAATCTTTATTAAATGTATTATGAAACAAATTTTACAGCTTAACAGAACCGCGTGGTAAAAAAGATATTGCAGTTTTTGCTTGACGAAAAACGGTGCAAAAAGAGAATGTCAAAAATTATGCAGAGTTGCCTATAGTCCTGCCACAGCTACCCTGCCCCTAGTGTATACGTTGATCGCAAGGTGCTGACTTGCGAGTATGACTCCTTAGAACCATTGTTGGTTGGGTGAGTTCTCTCTCCATGAACGCAGGCTTGAGCCTCTCGATTGAAATGTTTTGAGGCTTGCCGTTGATTTCGATGTTGAACACGCGATCGCTTATACGTTTTACTACTCTATGTGTATAAGGAGCTTCGAGTGGTTTTTTAATGTGGTCACTACGAAGGAAAACGTGTCTTTGTGAATAAAAGTTTTTTTGTTGCTGTGATGTGCTGCGGGAACCGGACGCAGTTGTTGCATGTATTGTCGAATTTTGGGTAAGAACTGCGACGTGTTTGCTTGTTCTTGGCTGCTGGTGATGAATTCTCCTGGCAACCGCAATGTTGTGCCGTATAACATTTCAGCAGCGGAGGCATCCAAGTCTTCCTTGTATGACACACGGAGACCTAGCAATACGGACGGCAGCAGGTCGACCCATGACTCTAGGCGATTGCACATTAATGGGGCTTTAAATGATCGGTGAAAACGCTCAATGATACCATTTGAGATTGGGTGGTAAGGAGTCGTGTGTATTCTTCGAGCGCCAATTAGTGTAGCTAAAGCTTGAAAAAGAGCTGACTCGAAATGCGTTCCTTGGTCTGTTGTAATCACCTTCGGCGAACCAAATCTTGCGACCCAAGACGATTAAAATTGCTTTGCGACTGTATCGGCTGTAATGTCTTTCAGGGGTGCCTCTTCGGGCCATCTTGTAAAACGGTCGACCATAGTCAAGCGGTATCGGAATCCTTGATCTTCTGGTAGCGTAATGATGTCAATATGCACATGATCAAAGCGCTGATCAACTTCGTCGTGTTTCGGAGTAAGCTGGTTATGCCTTGTAACTTTTGACCGTTGGCAACTGGTGCACGAGCGAACCCATTCTGCTATGTCTTTCCAGAGCGAAGGCCACACGTAGCGTTGCGAGATTTGTTTCAACGTGGACTTGACACCTGGGTGTGACAAGTTGTGAACCAGGTTAAACATATTTTTTCGCAGCGGTTGCGGGATATAAGGACGATTCTTGGAAGTGGATATGTCGCAATAAGTCTCCATTCCCTCATGTGGGATCATTTTTTCTAGACGTAGCGAGGTTAGCTGGTTGATGTTTTAGAGTTCGTTGTCTTCTTCTTGAGCTCTATGAATTTCTTTGTATGTGACTATTACCGGTGAGTTTATAGCATTTATACGCGACAAAGCGTCTGCAACTGAGTTGTCTGAGCCTGGCACATGAATGATTTCTGTTGAGAACTGCGCAATGAAGTTCAAGTGGCGTATTTGCCGGGGTGACGCCTTATCGAGCTTCTGACGGAAGGCGAAAGTGAGGGGCTTGTGGTCGGTTTTAATAACAAAGTCTCTTCCATCGAGAATGTTTCTAAAGTGTTTTATCGATAAATAAACCGCCAGCAGCTCTCTATCGTAAGCACTGTAGTGTAGTTGCGCCGGCTTTAGTTTTACCAAGAAGAACGCTAGTGGGCTCCAGTGCTGATTACTAAACTGGTCTAAGTGCGCACCAACGGCGGTGTTCGCCGCGTCAGTCACTAAGCATAATTGAGCCTTATTCGCCAGAAATGCTAGTCGCGTGGCTTTGAGTATGCTCGCTTTGCATTCGTCAAACGCTTTAACCAGTTTTGGTGTCCATTTTATCGGTGTCTTATCTTTTTTTTTTGATGTCGTGAAGATACTGTTAAGTGGCGCCTGAGTCTGCGCAGCTTTCGGAATGCATTTATGGTAGAAGGTGATGATTCCGAGAAATCGCCTTAAGTCGGATATGGTGTTTGGTTTTGGGTACCGAAATACGGCCTGGACTCTCTCTGGGGGCGGTTCTAATCCTTGTGGTGAGATTCGATAGCCGAGGAATGTTGTTTGCTGAACTCCGAACTCGCATTTGTGGAAGCTAACCGGCAGAGATGCATCTTTGAGCAATTGTAGGACTTGGCGTAAATGAGACTTGTGATCATCGTGATTTTCTGACATAACCACTATGTCGTCTAAATAGCAAAAAACTAAATCAATGTTTCTGAATATCGAATCCATATAGCGCTGGAATGTTTGGGACGCGTTTTTTAACCCAAACGGCATTACCGTGTATTCGAAAAGTCCTATCGGCGTGCAAACAGCAGTTTTGCAAATATCTTCAGAATGCATTGGTATCTTATAGTACGCCTGGTTTACGTCAATTTTGGAGAATATCTTTATGCCATGAAGTTTTTCGCTGATGTCGTCTAAGTGCGGAGTCGGGTATCTGACAGGTAAGGTACTTGCATTTAACTTGCGGTAGTCCCCGCAAGCTCTCCATTCGCCAGTTTTCTTTTTTACTAGGTAAATTGGGCTGGCCCGGGACTGTCAGATGGCCTGACAATGCCTTGCGACAATAATTTTTGAAATTGACTTTTTATGGCATCTAGTTTGTTGCCGGTGTACCTTCAACTCTTTCAGATATAGGTTGGCAGTTTGTCACAATACGATGGGGCACAGTTGTTTCCAATGGTAGTTGGTACTCTTTTGCACTCGAGTAGTGCTTAATAATATGGTGTAATTCGGTACTAATTTTTATGGAAGCTACTGTATCATTGTTTGCTTGTTGCATAATTTCAGGCGACTGTGTTTCCGCTTGGGAGTGCATTGCACTTACTGACGACAAGAGCTTCTTTGCCTTTAAATCGACAAGCAAGCAGAACTTTGACAGAAAGTCTGCGCCCAATATTGGAAATTTCACATATGAGATTAAAAAGTTCCACCTAAACTTTTGTTTAGTGCCGATGTCTAAAGTTAAACACTTTTCGCCGTAAGTGGAAATAGCGGTGTTGTTTGCTGCGAAAAGTTGTATGCTTCTTTGTGCTGGTTGTTTTTTCCACTTTAGTATCGTTTGTGGAATCGTGGAAACGATAGAGCCGGAGTCAACAAGGAATTTTATTCTGTTGATGCTATCGAAAACGTATAAGCGGGAGTCGGAGGTGCAGTCATTGTTGATGTTCCCGCCTGCTGCATGGACAGACGGCAGCGACTCTAGTTTCCCGCACTTTTGGAGTTTGTCGTATTTATGAACTCGTATGGTGGTGTACATTTGAACGCTGCTTTGCCGAAGCGAATGTGGTATTTACCGACTTTTTGGTTCGAGCGCCTGGAAGTCGATTGGCTAGCGAAACGTGAAGATTGTGCGTTATGGTATTATGTTTCGCCCTATATGTTAGTGGAAAGCTCACTGAGTTTTAAAGCAATTTGATTCATTGATTCCTCCAAGGCCGTGACTTGCATCGAACTTTTGCGGTTTGTGTTTGTTGATTGCGTCGCAAGATGCGGAGTTTGCTGACGAGTCTAATTGGTATACGTTTGTTGGTGTATTGTCGACTATTTTGTCTGCTATTTTCGCTATCTCCTCCGGATCTGTTGATTTGCATGACAATGATATGCACCTGACGTTGTCGGGCATATGTTGTAGCCATAAGGTTGTTAGTGCATCGCGATGCATTGTTGGAGCTGGCTAGGTCTTTGACCGCTACTAAGATCAGTGCCGGAGAGTAGTTTCAGGAGGCATTTTTCCTTAGAGATGCCGAAGCGAGTTATTAGCTCCTCTTTAAGCTTTTCATACTTGCCTAATTCCGGCGGATATTTGGCGATGTCAGAAACTTAGCGTAATGTGTCGGTGTCCAAGCCAGCGATGACGTTGTAGAATTTTGAAACATCTGAATTTATGCGGTTAACGAGCAGAAGTCTTTGTATTTGTGTGAACCACAGTTCGGGATCTGCTGCCATGAAACGCGGTAGTTTGAGCGAACCAATTGCACCGACATGTGTTTGAGGTACTACCTGCTGGTGCTCGTTTGCCGCGGTGGCCTTTGGATCTCCACTTTCATCACCGTGTTCAGTTTTCTGCTCATCTGCTAATTGTGGTGGCATCCTGGTTTAGTTAATGTCAATGATGCGTTGGTAGTTTTACTTTCCTATCGGGGTCACCAATTATGGGGTAATTTATTCAACCACCAATTTAATCCTTATNCGTATGGTGGTGTACATTTGAACGCTGCTTTGCCGAAGCGAATGTGGTATTTACCGACTTTTTGGTTCGAGCGCCTGGAAGTCGATTGGCTAGCGAAACGTGAAGATTGTGCGTTATGGTATTATGTTTCGCCCTATATGTTAGTGGAAAGCTCACTGAGTTTTAAAGCAATTTGATTCATTGATTCCTCCAAGGCCGTGACTTGCATCGAACTTTTGCGGTTTGTGTTTGTTGATTGCGTCGCAAGATGCGGAGTTTGCTGACGAGTCTAATTGGTATACGTTTGTTGGTGTATTATCGACTATTTTGTCTGCTATTTTCGCTATCTCCTCCGGATCTGTTGATTTGCATGACAATGATATGCACCTGACGTTGTCGGGCATATGTTGTAGCCATAAGGTTGTTAGTGCATCGCGATGCATTGTTGGAGCTGGCTAGGTCTTTGACCGCTACTAAGATCAGTGCCGGAGAGTAGTTTCAGGAGGCATTTTTCCTTAGAGATGCCGAAGCGAGTTATTAGCTCCTCTTTAAGCTTTTCATACTTGCCTAATTCCGGCGGATATTTGGCGATGTCAGAAACTTAGCGTAATGTGTCGGTGTCCAAGCCAGCGATGACGTTGTAGAATTTTGAAACATCTGAATTTATGCGGTTAACGAGCAGAAGTCTTTGTATTTGTGTGAACCACAGTTCGGGATCTGCTGCCATGAAACGCGGTAGTTTGAGCGAACCAATTGCACCGACATGTGTTTGAGGTACTACCTGCTGGTGCTCGTTTGCCGCGGTGGCCTTTGGATCTCCACTTTCATCACCGTGTTCAGTTTTCTGCTCATCTGCTAATTGTGGTGGCATCCTGGTTTAGTTAATGTCAATGATGCGTTGGTAGTTTTACTTTCCTATCGGGGTCACCAATTATGGGGTAATTTATTCAACCACCAATTTAATCCTTATTAAATGTATAATGAAACAAATTTTACAGCTTAACAGAACCGCGTGGTAAAAAAGATATTGCAGTTTTTTTGCAGATAAACTAAATGATATATTACAATAAAGATATTAAATTTAAGAGGTTTAAGAAATCAAATTTGGATATCAAACTTTAGATTTTTAAGAAGGCTCATAGCCGAAATATGTTTGAGGAGGGTTGCCACCTGTTTGAAAATTTAACTCAATTTAAGTGATATAGCAATGAAAGCATCTGATGAGGCGGCTCTTGGAGTTTTCGAGAGAAAGATTCTGCGAAAGATTTACGGACCTTTACGCGTTGGTGATGGCGAATATCGCAGACGATTTAACGATGAGATGTATGAGCTTTACAACGATATAGACATAGTGCAGCGAATTAAAATTCAGCGGCTCCGCTGGCTTGGCCATGTCGTTCGAATGGACAGAAACGCTCTGTCTGCTCTGAAAATATTCAACGCGGGCCGCGATGCTGGTAACAGAGGAAGAGGAAAGCCTCCTCTGCGTTGGAAAGACCAGGTGGGGAAGGCCCTGGCTTCACTTGGCGTTTCCAATTGGCGTCAGTTAGCACAGAAGAGAAATGACTGGCGTGCTGTTCTGGACTCGGCCAAAATCGCTTAGGCGGTTACAGCGCCAATAAAGAAGAAGAAGAAGAGATATCAAATTAAAGAGGTTTAAGAAAGAAGACTTTTGGAAATACTCTTGCGGATAGTTGCCACCGATTGGAAAATTTTAACTCAGTTAAATTCATAAAATAAATTAAATATTGCCATGTGGGTGTCAAACTAAATAGTTTTAAGAAAGCTTACAGCCGAAAATATGTTTGAGGAGGGTTGCCAGCTGTTTGAAAGTTTAACTAAATTACATTGATAAAAAATTTAAATATTACAATATTCGTATCAAATTAAAGAGGCTTAAGAAATATAACAGCTGGAAATATTTTTGAGGAAGATTTCTAGCTATTTGAAAATTTTAACTCAGTTAAATTGATAAAATAAATGAAATATTGCAATGTGGGTATCAAACTAAAGAGTTTTAGGAAGGCTTAAAATCGGAAATATTTCAAAGGAGGGTTGCCACCTGTTGAAAAATTTAGGGCAATTTAATTGATAAACTAAATAATGTATTACAATATAGATATAAAGTTAAAGAGGTGTAAGAAAGATAACTGCTGGAAATATTTTTGAGTACAATTAAATTGATAAAATAGATGAAATACTGCAATGGTATCAAACTAAAGAATTTTCCAAAGACGAAAGTCGAAAATATGTTTGAGGAGGGTTGCCACCTGTTTGAAAATTTAACTTAATTACATTGGTAAAATAAATGAAATGTTACAATATGGGTCCCAAACTAAAGGCATTTGAGAAATCTTGATTTAGAAATATTTCCAATAGGATTATGCCCTATCTAAAAGTAAAGACTGCAAATATGTGCAACGGTACATAAAAAATCTCTTGAGATTCTTGATCGATCGGTGTGAGATTTTCGTAGAAATATTCATCCATTCGGGAATGCATTGATATTGCTCGCAGGAGATTTTGCGCAAACATTGCCTGTAATTTCTCGATTGACACCAGCGGACGAGATAAATGCTTGCCCGAAATATTCAACATTGTGGAAAGACGAACATACATACATTGTAGTTGACTACGAATATGCGTGTCCAACTAAAGAGCGATTAATCAGCCTAGGTATTCTCGCCACAATTACTGAACACAGGGAACGGAAAGGNAAGGAGGGTTGCCACCTGTTGAAAAATTTAGGGCAATTTAATTGATAAACTAAATAATGTATTACAATATAGATATAAAGTTAAAGAGGTGTAAGAAAGATAACTGCTGGAAATATTTTTGAGTACAATTAAATTGATAAAATAGATGAAATACTGCAATGGTATCAAACTAAAGAATTTTCCAAAGACGAAAGTCGAAAATATGTTTGAGGAGGGTTGCCATCTGTTTGAAAATTTAACTTAATTACATTGGTAAAATAAATGAAATGTTACAATATGGGTCCCAAACTAAAGGCATTTGAGAAATCTTGATTTAGAAATATTTCCAATAGGATTATGCCCTATCTAAAAGTAAAGACTGCAAATATGTGCAACGGTACATAAAAAATCTCTTGAGATTCTTGATCGATCGGTGTGAGATTTTCGTAGAAATATTCATCCATTCGGGAATGCATTGATATTGCTCGCAGGAGATTTTGCGCAAACATTGCCTGTAATTTCTCGATTGACACCAGCGGACGAGATAAATGCTTGCCCGAAATATTCAACATTGTGGAAAGACGAACATACATACATTGTAGTTGACTACGAATATGCGTGCCCAACTAAAGAGCGATTAATCAGCCTAGGTATTCTCGCCACAATTACTGAACACAGGGAACGGAAAGGTGCCAGTCAATGAGAGATTAGGACGAATTTTATTGCCTGATAATTTTTGTAACTTAGGAACATCGAAATTAATTATCTGAGTCACGGTTGGCTCAGTGAACGAGCTATTCTTGCCGCAAGAATAAGGATGTCTATCAACTCAATAATGTTTTTCAATCCAGAGTTCGAAGTAATGCAATAACATATATGTACGTAGATAAACACCGTTGTGAAAACAAGTGAAGCAGTTAATTATTCAACGGAATTTTTGAACTCGATTGATCTTCCAGGGACAACAACATTCTGAAATTGAAAAGAGGTGTGGCAATTATCATGTTGCGGAATATTAATCAGCCAAAACTCTGCAACGGCAAGCGACTCGCAGTTAAGAATTTGATGAACAACGTAGTGAAAGCAAAGATTTTACCGTGGCCTTTCAAAGGTGAAGGAATCCCATGATTCCGACCAATACACCATTTCAATTTAAAAGATGGCAAATCCCAATTCCATTGGCTTTCGGAATCGCAATCAATAATGCTCGAGGTCAACCTTTGGAAAAGTATGGTTTAGATTAAGATTCCGATTGCTTCTCACATGAACAAATCTATGTTGCATGTCGGCAAACCAGATAGCATTGATATCTGCGTAGAGAATGGAAAAATATTGTGCGTGGCAGGGCACAGCTAGTTAAAATTAATTTTTTACCAAAGGTCCAATTTCGAACTTCGAAGGCCCATTTCTCGATTTCGGAGGCGAACTTCGAAAAAGGGAGAACTTACTTTTTGTATTTATGACTCCTCAATCTCTTAAAAAAGTTGGTTTGGTCCAATACACGGCCGAGTNTTAAAATTAATTTTTTACCAAAGGTCCAATTTCGAACTTCGAAGGCCCATTTCTCGATTTCGGAGGCGAACTTCGAAAAAGGGAGAACTTACTTTTTGTATTTATGACTCCTCAATCTCTTAAAAAAGTTGGTTTGGTCCAATACACGGCTTACAGTGTTATTGATTGTATGATTTAAATATACATAATAATTATAGTACAGTCACGTTTATTGTTGAGAAGTTTTGCTCAAAAATACCTCTGCTCCTTTTCTTCGCAACACAGAAAGGGGATTCTCCTTTGTGAGGGTTATAATCCCTAAGCACGGCCGCAGGCCGCCTACGTAGAAAGAAGTTCTGACCAAACATACTTCTGCTTCTTTTCTTCGCGACACAGATAGAGAATTCTACCTTGTGAGGGTTATAATCCCAAAGCGCGGTCTCAGAAGTTCTACTCAAAAATACTTCTGCTGCTCATTTTCTTCGCGACACAGAAAGAGAATTCTACTTTGTGAGGGTTATAATCCATAAGCGCTGCTGCAGGCCGCCTACGCAGAAAGAAGTTCTGCTCAAAAATACTTCTGCTCATTTTCTTCGCGACACAGAGAGAGAATTCTACTTTGTGAGGGTTATAATCCCTAAGCGCGGTCTGCTCCTTTTCTTCGCATGACGAAAAACGAATTTACTGCTTACGCAGAAAGAAGTTCTGCTCAAAATACTTCTGCTCCGTTTCTTCGCAACACAGAAAGAGAATTCTACTTTGTTAGGGTTTGATCCCTAAGCGCGGCCGCAGGCCGCCTACGCAGAAAGAAGTTCTGCTCAATATACTTCTGCTGCTCATTTTCTTCGCGACAAAGAAAGAGAATTCTACTTTGTGAGGGTTATAATCCCTAAGCGCGGCCACAGGCCGCCTACGCAGAAAGAAGTTCTGCTCAAAAATAATGTTGCTTCTTTTCTTCGCGACGCAGAGAGAGAATTCTACATTGTTAGAGTTATAATCCCTAAAGAGTGGTTTTCACTATGTCATATTTTGACGCCAAANAAATTGAAAAGAGGTGTGGCAATTATCATGTTGCGGAATATTAATCAGCCAAAACTCTGCAACGGCAAGCGACTCGCAGTTAAGAATTTGATGAACAACGTAGTGAAAGCAAAGATTTTACCGTGGCCTTTCAAAGGTGAAANAATTTTGCGACATATTTCGACACCACTTTATCTCCTTTATCCATACCTTTGCCGATGATATTATAGGCCAAAAACTGACAGACAGCCGATTTCACAGCGCATATACACCACTAACGACCGATCCTGATCCACANGCTTACAGTGTTATTGATTGTATGATTTAAATATACATAATAATTATAGTACAGTCACGTTTATTGTTGAGAAGTTTTGCTCAAAAATACCTCTGCTCCTTTTCTTCGCAACACAGAAAGGGGATTCTCCTTTGTGAGGGTTATAATCCCTAAGCACGGCCGCAGGCCGCCTACGTAGAAAGAAGTTCTGACCAAACATACTTCTGCTTCTTTTCTTCGCGACACAGATAGAGAATTCTACCTTGTGAGGGTTATAATCCCAAAGCGCGGTCTCAGAAGTTCTACTCAAAAATACTTCTGCTGCTCATTTTCTTCGCGACACAGAAAGAGAATTCTACTTTGTGAGGGTTATAATCCATAAGCGCTGCTGCAGGCCGCCTACGCAGAAAGAAGTTCTGCTCAAAAATACTTCTGCTCATTTTCTTCGCGACACAGAAAGAGAATTCTACTTTGTGAGGGTTATAATCCATAAGCGCTGCTGCAGGCCGCCTACGCAGAAAGAAGTTCTGCTCAAAAATACTTCTGCTCATTTTCTTCGCGACACAGAAAGAGAATTCTACTTTGTGAGGGTTATAATCCATAAGCGCTGCTGCAGGCCGCCTACGCAGAAAGAAGTTCTGCTCAAAAATACTTCTGCTCATTTTCTTCGCGACACAGAGAGAGAATTCTACTTTGTGAGGGTTATAATCCCTAAGCGCGGTCTGCTCCTTTTCTTCGCATGACGAAAAACGAATTTACTGCTTACGCAGAAAGAAGTTCTGCTCAAAATACTTCTGCTCCGTTTCTTCGCAACACAGAAAGAGAATTCTACTTTGTTAGGGTTTGATCCCTAAGCGCGGCCGCAGGCCGCCTACGCAGAAAGAAGTTCTGCTCAATATACTTCTGCTGCTCATTTTCTTCGCGACAAAGAAAGAGAATTCTACTTTGTGAGGGTTATAATCCCTAAGCGCGGCCACAGGCCGCCTACGCAGAAAGAAGTTCTGCTCAAAAATAATGTTGCTTCTTTTCTTCGCGACACAGAGAGAGAATTCTACATTGTTAGAGTTATAATCCCTAAAGAGTGGTTTTCACTATGTCATATTTTGACGCCAAAATTTTGCGACATATTTCGACACCACTTTATCTCCTTTATCCATACCTTTACCGATGATATTATAGGCCAAAAACTGACAGACAGCCGATTTCACAGCGCATATACACCACTAACGACCGATCCTGATCCACATCAATCGATAAACCGCTTTCTGATCCCATTTTACAATGTGTTTTCACTTATTTGATGACAAATGTCACTGACTTTGACATAGTGAAAACCAGCCTTAAGCGCGGCCGCAGGCCGGCTACACAGAAGGAAGTTCTGCTAAAAAATACTTCTGCTCATTTTCTTCGCAACACAGAAAGAGAATTCTACTTTGTGAGGGTTATAATCCCTAAGCGCGCCCTCAGGCCGCCTACGTAGAAAGAAGTTCTGTTCAAAAATACTTCCGCTTCTTTTCTTCGCGACACAGAAAGAGAATTCTACTGCCTACGCAGAGAGAAGTTTTGTTCAAAAATACTTCTGCTCCTTTTCTTCGCAACACAGAAAGAGAATTCTACTGCCTTCACAGAAAGAAGTTCTGCTCAAAAATACTTCTACTCGTTTCCTTCGCAACACAGAGAGAGAATTTCACTGCCTACGCAGAAAGAAGTTCTGCTCAAAATACTTCTGCTCCTTTTCTACGCAACACAGAACGATAATTCTATTTTGTGAGGGTTATAATCAGTGCACGGACTACGAAAAAATTAATATTGGTAGATTTTACAAACAAAAATTGGTAGAAGTTGGTAGAGTTTTTTAAAAGAAACACTATTATATAATTTTTACTCATTTAGGATAAATGAAAGCTAATTCAGGTAAGATGGTGTTACCAAAGCAGCTGAATTTTCGCCTTGGGGATTTTTAATGCCAAAATGATGTATTTGTTGTAATTCTTATTCAGGGCTATCACGGAATCCATCGTAGAAAATCTACGAATTCAAGTGCCCGCTACGAATACGAAAAAATTGCTATCACTGAATCCGAGTGAACTCGAAAATATCGTTGCCAGCTTCGAATGCTGATTCGAAATCAGTTAGTGCAAAGGAAACAACAGACATTTATGTATGTCATTTTGCTCACGCTGACCAATCAGGCCNCTTCGAATGCTGATTCGAAATCAGTTAGTGCAAAGGAAACAACAGGCATTTATGTATGTCATTTTGCTCACGCTGACCAATCAGGCCCAATGGCACTAGACTGCCAATTGAGAGAGCCGAGTTCGAGTCCGAGTCGTGGGGCAGTGGAGATTTTTTTTATTTTTTTATTTAGTTTTTGTTTATTTTTTTAATAAATATTTTTTTAAGTTTATTTTTAGCTTAGATTTTATTTTTTTAAATAGAAATTTTTTTTTNGAGTTCGAGTCCGAGTCGTGGGGCAGTGGAGATTTTTTTCTTTTTTTATTTAGTTTTTGTTTATTTTTTTAATAAATATTTTTTTAAGTTTATTTTTAGCTTAGATTTTATTATTCTAAATAGAAATTTCTATTTAAAAAAATAAAATCTAAGCTAAAAATAAACTTAAAAAAATATTTATTAAAAAAATAAACAAAAACTAAATAAAAAAATAAAAAAAATCTCCACTGCCCCACGACTCGGACTCGAACTCGGCTCTCTCAATTGGCAGTCTAGTGCCATTGGGCCTGATTGGTCAGCGTGAGCAAAATGACATACATAAATGCCTGTTGTTTCCTTTGCACTAACTGATTTCGAATCAGCATTCGAAGCTGGCAACGATATTTTCGAGTTCACTCGGATTCAGTGATAGCAATTTTTTCGTATTCGTAGCGGGCACTTGAATTCGTAAATTTTCTACGATGGATTCCGTGATAGCCCTGAATAAGAATTACAACAAATACATCATTTTGGCATTAAAAATCCCCAAGGCGAAAATTCAGCTGCTTTGGTAACACCATCTTACCTGAATTAGCTTTCATTTATCCTAAATGAGTAAAAATTATATAATAATGTTTCTTTTAAAAAACTCTACCAACTTCTACCAATTTTTGTTTGTAAAATCTACCAATATTAATTTTTTCGTAGTCCGTGCACTGATTATAACCCTCACAAAATAGAATTATCGTTCTGTGTTGCGTAGAAAAGGAGCAGAAGTATTTTGAGCAGAACTTCTTTCTGCGTAGGCAGTGAAATTCTCTCTCTGTGTTGCGAAGGAAACGAGTAGAAGTATTTTTGAGCAGAACTTCTTTCTGTGAAGGCAGTAGAATTCTCTTTCTGTGTTGCGAAGAAAAGGAGCAGAAGTATTTTTGAACAAAACTTCTCTCTGCGTAGGCAGTAGAATTCTCTTTCTGTGTCGCGAAGAAATATATGCGCTGTGAAATCGGCTGTCTGTCAGTTTTTGGCCTATAATATCATCGGTAAAGGTATGGATAAAGGAGATAAAGTGGTGTCGAAATATGTCGCAAAATTTTGGCGTCAAAATATGACATAGTGAAAACCACTCTTTAGGGATTATAACTCTAACAATGTAGAATTCTCTCTCTGTGTCGCGAAGAAAAGAAGCAACATTATTTTTGAGCAGAACTTCTTTCTGCGTAGGCGGCCTGTGGCCGCGCTTAGGGATTATAACCCTCACAAAGTAGAATTCTCTTTCTTTGTCGCGAAGAAAATGAGCAGCAGAAGTATATTGAGCAGAACTTCTTTCTGCGTAGGCGGCCTGCGGCCGCGCTTAGGGATCAAACCCTAACAAAGTAGAATTCTCTTTCTGTGTTGCGAAGAAACGGAGCAGAAGTATTTTGAGCAGAACTTCTTTCTGCGTAAGCAGTAAATTCGTTTTTCGTCATGCGAAGAAAAGGAGCAGACCGCGCTTAGGGATTATAACCCTCACAAAGTAGAATTCTCTCTCTGTGTCGCGAAGAAAATGAGCAGAAGTATTTTTGAGCAGAACTTCTTTCTGCGTAGGCGGCCTGCAGCAGCGCTTATGGATTATAACCCTCACAAAGTAGAATTCTCTTTCTGTGTCGCGAAGAAAATGAGCAGCAGAAGTATTTTTGAGTAGAACTTCTGAGACCGCGCTTTGGGATTATAACCCTCACAAGGTAGAATTCTCTATCTGTGTCGCGAAGAAAAGAAGCAGAAGTATGTTTGGTCAGAACTTCTTTCTACGTAGGCGGCCTGCGGCCGTGCTTAGGGATTATAACCCTCACAAAGGAGAATCCCCTTTCTGTGTTGCGAAGAAAAGGAGCAGAGGTATTTTTGAGCAAAACTTCTCAACAATAAACGTGACTGTACTATAATTATTATGTATATTTAAATCATACAATCAATAACACTGTAAGCCGTGTATTGGACCAAACCAACTTTTTTAAGAGATTGAGGAGTCATAAATACAAAAAGTAAGTTCTCCCTTTTTCGAAGTTCGCCTCCGAAATCGAGAAATGGGCCTTCGAAGTTCGAAATTGGACCTTTGGTAAAAAATTAATTTTAACTAGCTGTGCCCTGCCACGCACAATATTTTTCCATTCTCTACGCAGATATCAATGCTATCTGGTTTGCCGACTTGCAACATAGATTTGTTCATGTGAGAAGCAATCGGCATCTTAATCTAAACCATACTTTTCCAAAGGTTGACCTCGAGCATTATTGATTGCGATTCCGAAAGCCAATGGAATTGGGATTTGCCATCTTTTAAATTGAAATGGTGTATTGGTCGGAATCATGGGATTCCTTCACCTTTGAAAGGCCACGTTAAAATCTTTGCTTTCACTACGTTGTTCATCAAATTCTTAACTGCGAGTCGCTTGCCGTTGCAGAGTTTTGGCTGATTAATATTCCGCAACATGATAATTGCCACACCTCTTTTCAATTTCAGAATGTTGTTGTCCCTGGAAGATCAATCGAGTTCAAAAATTCCGTTGAATAATTAACTGCTTCACTTGTTTTCACAACGGTGTTTATCTACGTACATATATGTTATTGCATTACTTCGAACTCTGGATTGAAAAACATTATTGAGTTGATAGACATCCTTATTCTTGCGGCAAGAATAGCTCGTTCACTGAGCCAACCGTGACTCAGATAATTAATTTCGATGTTCCTAAGTTACAAAAATTATCAGGCAATAAAATTCGTCCTAATCTCTCATTGACTGGCACCTTTCCGTTCCCTGTGTTCAGTAATTGTGGCGAGAATACCTAGGCTGATTAATCGCTCTTTAGTTGGGCACGCATATTCGTAGTCAACTACAATGTATGTATGTTCGTCTTTCCACAATGTTGAATATTTCGGGCAAGCATTTATCTCGTCCGCTGGTGTCAATCGAGAAATTACAGGCAATGTTTGCGCAAAATCTCCTGCGAGCAATATCAATGCATTCCCGAATGGATGAATATTTCTACGAAAATCTCACACCGATCGATCAAGAATCTCAAGAGATTTTTTATGTACCGTTGCACATATTTGCAGTCTTTACTTTTAGATAGGGCATAATCCTATTGGAAATATTTCTAAATCAAGATTTCTCAAATGCCTTTAGTTTGGGACCCATATTGTAACATTTCATTTATTTTACCAATGTAATTAAGTTAAATTTTCAAACAGATGGCAACCCTCCTCAAACATATTTTCGACTTTCGTCTTTGGAAAATTCTTTAGTTTGATACCATTGCAGTATTTCATCTATTTTATCAATTTAATTGTACTCAAAAATATTTCCAGCAGTTATCTTTCTTACACCTCTTTAACTTTATATCTATATTGTAATACATTATTTAGTTTATCAATTAAATTGCCCTAAATTTTTCAACAGGTGGCAACCCTCCTTTGAAATATTTCCGATTTTAAGCCTTCCTAAAACTCTTTAGTTTGATACCCACATTGCAATATTTCATTTATTTTATCAATTTAACTGAGTTAAAATTTTCAAATAGCTAGAAACCTTCCTCAAAAATATTTCCAGCTGTTATATTTCTTAAGCCTCTTTAATTTGATACGAATATTGTAATATTTAAATTTTTTATCAATGTAATTTAGTTAAACTTTCAAACAGCTGGCAACCCTCCTCAAACATATTTTCGGCTGTAAGCTTTCTTAAAACTATTTAGTTTGACACCCACATGGCAATATTTAATTTATTTTATGAATTTAACTGAGTTAAAATTTTCCAA
>NW_016160988.1:2708-23999 GCF_001687245.7 Rhagoletis zephyria | reverse complement strand
TTTTTTTTTTAAATAAATTTTTATGATATTAAAGTAATTAGGTTTATTTCCTAATAAATTGTTGCTAAACTATTATTTCCTCGATTCATGCAAAATATTAATTCATTAAATAGCGTCTACCAGATGAATTCGTGTATGTACATACATATGTATGTGTGTATAGCATTGGTATTTTACGTCTACGTTTACACAAATATATGGAATTATATCAAACTATAACAAATTTGGAGTATAATAAATATTTAATATTAAAAATAATGCAGCTTTCTTCCACTATTTTTAAGATTGAATGATTTTAAATTTTGTTCCGACAGAATAATCTCGTCGTAGAGTATCTGTACGAATCTTCATTACGAACGGATTCAATGAAGGCTCTCTACGAATTTTGAATTTACGTTCGTAGCCATTCGGATTCTGTGATAGCACTTTCGTAGATTTCACGAAAATCGAGGCTACGATGGATTCTGTGATAGCCCTGATTGTCATTATGGGTAAAATTTGTTAGTGGAATTTTTGTTTTTGAACTTTTGCTGTCACCTTATTATATGAATTCGCCTTGGAATAAATTGTATTTCTTTATAAAACAATCAAACATTCGACAAAAAAGGTATAAATATGTAGTACATAAAAGTGGGCCCAAATCCTGGCATCCGTGATCGAATGAAACACGATTCGAATCGAATGAAACAAAATGACAGCTGTTTTCTCTCAAATACATTTTGAACTGAAAAGTGAATTCGCTACCAAAAGCTGTAAAGAAAGTTCCGACTCGAATATGATTCGATCCCGGATGTCTTGATTCTGGCCCTGTTTTACAATAAAACAAACAATTACTCTGCACTTTAAAATTTTTTGATTAAAATTAGTTTTGAAATGATTTAAGTTTGCACACCATTCCTTTGGCAGTCTCCCACAAAAAACGTATTGCAAACGAAAAATATTTCCATAAACAGTTGGTTATGGTCAAAGTTAACTCCTCATGTTTATTTTAGGTATGTTCCATGATAAAATATGTATACACTGTGTTCATCTAAATCTCTTTGCTTTCTTTCGGGAAAATATTGGTGAATTTTTAGCCTTTGTTGGTAGAAATGGTAGAAAATAAGAAACAGCTAAAAAGTTGGTAGATCTACCAATAAAGTGGTTAAGTCCGTGCACTGGTCATAATCACTAAGCGCGGCCCCAAGCCGCTTACGCAGAGAGAAGTTTGCTCAAAAATACTTCTGCTTCTTTTCTTCGCAACACAGAAAGAGAATTCTACTGCCTACGCAGAGGGAAGTTTTATTCAAAAATACTTCTGCTTCTTTTCTTCGCAACACAGAAAGAGAGCTCTACTGCCTTCACAAAAAGAAGTTCTGTTCAAAAATACTTCTGCTTCTTTTCTTCGCAACACAGAAAGAGAGCTCTACTGCCTTCACAGAAAGAAGTTCTGCTCAAAAATACTTCTGCTGCGCATTTTTTTCGCGACACAGAAAGAGAATTCTACTTTGTGAGGGTTATAATCCTTAAGCGCGGTCGGAGGCCGCCTATGCAGAAAGAAGTTCTGCTCAAAAATATTTCTGCTCCTTTTCTTCGCAAGACAGAAAACGAATTTACTGCCTAGGCAGAAAGAAGTTCTGCTCAAAATACTTCTGCTCCTTTTCTTCGCAAGACAGAAGGAGAATTCTACTTTGTGAGGGTTATAGTCCCTAAGCGCGCCGCAGGCCGCCTACGCTGAAAGAGAATTCTACTTTATGAGGGTTATAATCCATAAGCGCGGCCGCAGGCCGCCTACGCAGAAAGAAGTCATGCTTAAAAATGCTTCTGCTGCTTCTTTTCTTCGCAACACAGCAAGACAATTCTACTTTGTGAGGTTTACAATCCCTAAAGAGTGGTTTTCACTATGTCATATTTTGACGCCAAAATTCGGCGACATATTTTGAGACCACTTTATCTCCTTTATCCATACCTTTAGCGATAATATTATAGGCCAAACATTGACAGACAGCCGATTTCGCAGCGNTTGGTAGATCTACCAATAAAGTGGTTAAGTCCGTGCACTGGTCATAATCACTAAGCGCGGCCCCAAGCCGCTTACGCAGAGAGAAGTTTGCTCAAAAATACTTCTGCTTCTTTTCTTCGCAACACAGAAAGAGAATTCTACTGCCTACGCAGAGGGAAGTTTTATTCAAAAATACTTCTGCTTCTTTTCTTCGCAACACAGAAAGAGAATTCTACTGCCTACGCAGAGGGAAGTTTTATTCAAAAATACTTCTGCTTCTTTTCTTCGCAACACAGAAAGAGAGCTCTACTGCCTTCACAGAAAGAAGTTCTGCTCAAAAATACTTCTGCTGCGCATTTTTTTCGCGACACAGAAAGAGAATTCTACTTTGTGAGGGTTATAATCCTTAAGCGCGGTCGGAGGCCGCCTATGCAGAAAGAAGTTCTGCTCAAAAATATTTCTGCTCCTTTTCTTCGCAAGACAGAAAACGAATTTACTGCCTAGGCAGAAAGAAGTTCTGCTCAAAATACTTCTGCTCCTTTTCTTCGCAAGACAGAAGGAGAATTCTACTTTGTGAGGGTTATAGTCCCTAAGCGCGCCGCAGGCCGCCTACGCTGAAAGAGAATTCTACTTTATGAGGGTTATAATCCATAAGCGCGGCCGCAGGCCGCCTACGCAGAAAGAAGTCATGCTTAAAAATGCTTCTGCTGCTTCTTTTCTTCGCAACACAGCAAGACAATTCTACTTTGTGAGGTTTACAATCCCTAAAGAGTGGTTTTCACTATGTCATATTTTGACGCCAAAATTCGGCGACATATTTTGAGACCACTTTATCTCCTTTATCCATACCTTTAGCGATAATATTATAGGCCAAACATTGACAGACAGCCGATTTCGCAGCGCATGTACACGACTAAAGACCTATCCTGATTCAAATCAATTGATAAACCGCTTTCTGATCCCATTTTACAATGTGTTTTCACTTATTTGAAGTTCTTTTCGAAAATACTTCTGCTTCTTTTCTTCGCAACACAGAAAGAGAATTCTACTGCCTACGCAGATAAGTTTTGTTCAAAAATGCTTCTTCCTGCCTTAACAGAAAGAAGTTCTGCTCAAAAATACTTCTGCTCGTTTTCTTCGCAACACAGAAAGAGAATTTCACGGCCTACGCATAAAGAAGTTCTGCTGAAAATACTTCTGCAAATCATTCGATAAACCGCTTTCTGATCCCATTTCACAATGTGTTTTCACTTATTTAAAGTTCTTTTCGAAAATACTTCTGCTTCTTTTCTTCGCAACACAGAAAGAGAATTCTACTGCCTACGCAGATAAGTTTTGTTCAAAAATGCTTCTTCCTGCCTTAACAGAAAGAAGTTCTGCTCAAAAATACTTCTGCTCGTTTTCTTCGCAACACAGAAAGAGAATTTCACGGCCTACGCATAAAGAAGTTCTGCTGAAAATACTTCTGCAAATCATTCGATAAACCGCTTTCTGATCCCATTTCACAATGTGTTTTCACTTATTTANCTTTATCTCCTTTATCCATACCTTTAGCGATAATATTATAGGCCAAACATTGACAGACAGCCGATTTCGCAGCGCATGTACACGACTAAAGACCTATCCTGATTCAAATCAATTGATAAACCGCTTTCTGATCCCATTTTACAATGTGTTTTCACTTATTTGAAGTTCTTTTCGAAAATACTTCTGCTTCTTTTCTTCGCAACACAGAAAGAGAATTCTACTGCCTACGCAGATAAGTTTTGTTCAAAAATGCTTCTTCCTGCCTTAACAGAAAGAAGTTCTGCTCAAAAATACTTCTGCTCGTTTTCTTCGCAACACAGAAAGAGAATTCTACTGCCTACGCAGAAAGAAGTTCTGCTCAAAATACTTCTGCTCCTTTTCTTCGCAACACAGAAAGAGAATTCTACTTTGTGAGGGTTATAATGCCTAAGCGCGTCAGAAGGCCGCCTACGCAGAAAGAAGTTCTTCTCAAAATACTTCTCCTCCTTTTCTTCGCATCAAAGAAAGAGAAATATACTTTGTGAGGGTTATAGTCCCTAAGCACCTGCTGCTCATTTTCTTCGCGAAANAAAAAATGCAATTTTTTAAACTACCACTGAGGCCGCACTACTCAGTCCATGTCATTGCTGTGGATATCAGCAATCACCCAATGTACCGCTACTACGTACATACATATGTAAATTGCCACTGAGCAAAACTACTTGAGAAAAAAGCATTAGTTTAATAGCACGAGTGCAACACCGTACACGTGATAGAAGGAACACTTCTTTAAAAAGCACATGTGTGCGCCCCACACCCCGGAGAAATCTTACCCAAAATAAACTACGAGACTATCAGACGAATACAGTTGTTTATTGTATCCAAAGTTGCTACCAAGTTGATAAGTTTTTATCATTTCTCATATTTTTATTTTTTATTTTTTCGAATACAAAGGATATGATCATTCTTTTTCGCTTTATTCCGTATTCGAAAAATTATGTGTTTCAATGGAAAAATCGATTTGAATACATAATTTAGATTTAGATAATATTTTTAGCAATTTATTTGAGAAAAATAAAACATTTAGATTATTGTTTGTATTTTCGTCGATTTTAATATCGATATCAAATAAAACACCTCTTTGAGGTAAAATTTTCGAGTGACGAAAGCTGAACTAGAAACACAAAATGTATGATATAAATTTCGTGACGAAAATTACACGCATTTTTTAACTGCCTTTGAAGCGTACGGAAAATCTTTTTTCTTAGCTAAACGCTAAGTAGTATATCAAGTACTGCTAAAAGTCTTATAAGCAACCTAGAAATAATTTTAGATTCCTCCAACGAAAGCGAAGCCTCGGATGTAGAATCTGGAGACATTAAAAAATGTGAAATTAAAGCTCAATTGAAGACCTATCTTAATGAAAAACGCGCTCATCTCGGTGAAAATCCTCTCGATTGGTGGAAAACTAAACTAAAATAGGTGAAATTGACAGATATGGCCCGCAATATTTGAGCTTTCCACCCGCCAGCGTACCAAGTGAGCAATTGTTCCGTGCAGCCAGCCTTATATACGAGCGTTTAAGAAATCGCCTCATGGAAGAAAAGGCAGCAAAATTAGTATTTTTGAAACATAATATGCCCCTTTTGAACTTTGACTATTAACATATTTGACATTAAAACATACACATTTTTTAAATATTAAATATAAAAAAACGATCACTTAAGTTCATTATGGCTGCGTTTCTTTATACATTCCGGATAATCCCATTTCACAGCCGGAATAAACAGAATGCGTTTGAAATATACGTTAACATATCATCAGGAACGTTCTAAAGAATAAGAAAACAAAAACGTTTATTCCAAACGTTCAGAATGAATTAAGAAATGCAGCCTATAGTTTTTTTGATGTTATTCCTAACATTCGCATTCGCACATTCGCGCTACGAAAATTCGCATTCGCATTCGTGAATGTGAAAAATATGACTCAAACACCATTAATAGCTTTAAGCAAAAGGGTATTTCGCTTGGTTTGTCAAGCCGCTTGTGTGGCATTTTTCGCTCTTAAGCACATTGCATTTGCTGCTAAATATTCAAAATGTTATCGATAATTTTTTTGATTCCATCGTTATATTTTCAACTTATTTTGAACTTGCAAAATCTCGGTAACGAATGGAGAGAACCCGCATTGTTCGATCATAAGGATATTCATGTTGATTCTTCATTAGATCTAGAAAATTATAGGAAGAAAGTTTTTGAATTAAAAGAATCTTCAGGTTCATATAAGTTTCCCAATAAAAAAAAATTATATTACTAATATAGCCCTTTTCTAATGTTTCAGTAGAACGTGTATTTAGTAGTTTAAAAATGTATAGGACTGACTTGAGGACCAGATTGAGCACTGATATAGTTGCAGCAATATTATATACAAACCAAGGCATACAAAATAACAGTGATACTTTGTTTCAACCGCAAAAACAAATGTACCAATTGAATTGGAGAATGTAATTAGTTTTTATACTAAATTATATAAATTGTCTGATCTGCCGTTGTGTTTCNAGAAAGTTTTTGAATTAAAAGAATCTTCAGGTTCATATAAGTTTCCCAATTAAAAAAAATTATATTACTAATATAGCCCTTTTCTGATGTTTCAGTAGAACGTGTAGTTAGTAGNGTTTTTATACTAAATTATATAAATTGTCTGATCTGCCGTTGTGTTTCGACGTGTTTTTTGCTGCTATTTCCATTTGCTTTTCTTTCGTTTTTATTATGGAGGATTTTTGTGGGAAATGCGCAAAAGCCTTTCAGAGTGTCAGCTTGCTGCGCGGCTGCGACCTTAACGTATCAATAATTTGTTCGATTGCTTGCATGCGAGAGAGCAGGTCTGCTGTGGAATTTTCTGCACCGGGTACGTGTCGAATATCGGTCGTGAATTTACCAATGAAATCCAACTGCCTTACGCGACGAGGTGAAGCTTTTTCTAGCTTCTGGCGAAAGGCGTATACTAGCGGGCGATGATCGGTGACAATTTGGCAATTTCGACCCTCGATCATGTACCGAAAGTGACATACGCCTTGGTATGCCGCGGTCAGCTCACGGTCGTACGTACTATATTTACGTTGCGCGCTGGTCAGCTTCTTCGAATAAAAGCCGAGTGGCTGAAGTTCTCCACCTTGGAGTTGGTGCAATGCGGCTCCGACAGCGGTGTCCGAAGCGTCGACGTATAAGGCTAACTCAGCGCCGGGTGACGGATGCACGAGTAATGTTGCTTTCGCCAGTTCTGATTTGCAACGATCGAAGGCGTCTTCGGCTTCACTGTTCCACACGACAATTGTACGGTCGTTCTTCTTATTGCCCGTAATTAGCTGTTGAAGGTGGAACTGGTACTCGATAGCGTTCGGTAGGAATTTGCGGTAGAATTTTACCATGGCGATGAAGCTCTTCAGTTCTTTTGCTACTGTGGGCTTCGGAAAATCGCGAATCGCTGCTATCCTCTCAGGTAGAGGACGTATGCCTCTAGCGTCGACCAGGTGCCCTAAAAACTTCAACTCGCTCTTACCAAACTCGCATTTGGAAACGTTTATTGCCAGATTATTGTCCCGGAGGCGCTTGAAAACTTCGCGTTAATCTTGCTTGTGCTGCTCGACCGACGGCGAAGTGATGCAAATGTCATCGATGTAGGGAAACGTATAATCTACTTCATTTATGAGCCTTTGAAATATCTGCGCAGCGTTGCAGAGGCTGAATGTCATAAACCTAAACTCGAAGATCCCGAATGGCGCCGTGATTGCCGTTTTAGCTATATCATCCTCGTGGATGGGTACTTGGTGGAAGGCACGTTGGAGATCGATTTTTGAAAACACTGTCATGCCTTGTAAATTCGACGTGAAGTCGGTTAGATACGGCAAGGGGTATCGGTCAGGCAACGTTTGCGCATTGAGTGCGCGGAGTCCCCGCATGGCCTCCAGGTGCCGTCGCTTTTCGTCACCATATGCAACGGGCTTGACCAGTTGGACGGTCGACATATGCCCGCCTTAAGTAAAAAGTTGAACTCGTTACGTGCAGCTGTCAGTTTCTCAGGCGCAAGACGTCGTGGTCTAGAAAACACTGGCTGGCAGGTTGTTAAAATGCGGTGGACGACTGTCGATTTTGTCAGGAAACCATGAGGCGCCAGCTTCGTGATCTCCGAACACTCGGACAACAGATCGGCGAACGGGTCGGTGGAGTCGACTGTTTTGATTTCGGTTGCCTTGCATAGCGTTGGCGCAGTCAAAGATGATCGAAGTTTCGTGAGGTTGTCTATGATTCGGTTACGACGCAAGTCGATGAGCAAGTCGTAAAAGCGAATAAAGTCCGCGCCGATTATCGTNCATAAACCTAAACTCGAAGATCCCGAATGGCGCCGTGATTGCCGTTTTAGCTATATCATCCTCGTGGATGGGTACTTGGTGGAAGGCACGTTGGAGATCGATTTTTGAAAACACTGTCATGCCTTGTAAATTCGACGTGAAGTCGGTTAGATACGGCAAGGGGTATCGGTCAGGCAACGTTTGCGCATTGAGTGCGCGGAGTCCCCGCATGGCCTCCAGGTGCCGTCGCTTTTCGTCACCATATGCAACGGGCTTGACCAGTTGGACGGTCGACATATGCCCGCCTTAAGTAAAAAGTTGAACTCGTTACGTGCAGCTGTCAGTTTCTCAGGCGCAAGACGTCGTGGTCTAGAAAACACTGGCTGGGAGGTTGTTAAAATGCGGTGGACGACTGTCGATTTTGTCAGGAAACCATGAGGCGCCAGCTTCGTGATCTCCGAACACTCGGACAACAGATCGGCGAACGGGTCGGTGGAGTCGAATGTTTTGATTTCGGTTGCCTTGCATAGCGTTGGCGCAGTCAAAGATGATCGAAGTTTCGTGAGGTTGTCTATGATTCGGTTACGACGCAAGTCGATGAGCAAGTCGTAAAAGCGAATAAAGTCCGCGCCGATTATTGTGGTTGTGACATCGGCAACTATGAAGGACCACGAGAAATCCCGACGAAGGCCCAAGTCCAAGTTGATTCGTTTCTCTCCGACGACTTTGATGGCGGAACCATTGGCAGCGTAGAGTTTTGTTGCGGTTGGTCGAATGTCATAGGGCTTTGCAGTGATGGGTAGCACCGACACGTCGGCACCAGTGTCGACGAGAAATGTTTTGCCTGTATGTCGTTCGTGCACCTGCAGACGAAGTACTTTGCGCTCTGTGACGGGACCCTCGTTGCAATCCGCCACGCTCTTCAATAGTCAGGATGGTTCGGACGATACCGCTCGAAGAGCACGTTTGCTCTGGCGGCAAGGACTGCGGCATTTCCTGGCATTTCGTCCGTATTTTAGATGATACCAACAGTCTCGTACTGAAGATGATTCTCGCGAAGATGTAACACATTTAGAGCTGTCGAGAGCGTTTGAATTCTGTCATGGNAGTCGGTTAGATACGGCAAGGGGTATCGGTCAGGCAACGTTTGCGCATTGAGTGCGCGGAGTCCCCGCATGGCCTCCAGGTGCCGTCGCTTTTCGTCACCATATGCAACGGGCTTGACCAGTTGCTGCTGGACGGTCGACATATGCCCGCCTTAAGTAAAAAGTTGAACTCGTTACGTGCAGCTGTCAGTTTCTCGGGCGCAAGACGTCGTGGTCTAGAAAACACTGGCTGGCCCGTTGTTAAAATGCGGTGGACGACCGTCGATTTTGTCAGGGAACCATGAGGCGCCAGCTTCGTGATCTCCGAAAACTCGGACAACAGATCGGCGAACGGGTCGGTGGAGTCGAATGTTTTGATTTCGGTTGCCTTGCATAGCGTTGGCGCAGTCAAAGATGATCGAAGTTTCGTGAGGTTGTCTATGATTCGGTTACGACGCAAGTCGATGAGCAAGTCGTAAAAGCGAATAAAGTCCGCGCCGATTATTGTGGTTGTGACATCGGCAACTATGAAGGACCACGAGAAATCCCGACGAAGGCCCAAGTCCAAGTTGATTCGTTTCTCTCCGACGACTTTGATGGCGGAACCATTGGCAGCGTAGAGTTTTGTTGCGGTTGGTCGAATGTCATAGGGCTTTGCAGAGATGGGTAGCACCGATACGTCGGCACCAGTGTCGACGAGAAATGTTTTGCCTGTATGTCGTTCGTGCACCTGCAGACGAAGTACTTTGCGCTCTGTGACGGGACCCTCGTTGCAATCCGCCACGCCCTTCAATAGTCAGGATGGTTCGGACGATACCGCTCGAAGAGCACGTTTGCTCTGGCGGCAAGGACTGCGGCATTTCCTGGCATTTCGTCCGTATTTTAGATGATACCAACAGTCTCGTACTGAAGATGATTCGCGCGAAGATGTAACACATTTAGAGCTGTCGAGAGCGTTTGAATTCTGTCATGGGTTTGTTCGCCTACGACTTTGCGAGCGTGAGCGAGTTGTGAGCTTGTCGAATTTTTTGCCAAGTTCCAAAACAACAGCGCGTAGTTCATGAATCTCGCTGGAGGGTGTTGACTTAACGCGATTGAGCTGCTGAGGTGCGATGGCGTCTACTATGGAGTCAGCTATCTTCGTGTACTCCGCGGATGAGCCAGACGAATCTGCTACTACTGGCTGCGCGAACTCTGGTAAGCGCTTAATCCAGAGGCTTTTGAGAGCAGCATCACCAAGAGTATTGCCTGCGACGCGCCTTATCTCAAAGAAAAGCTCGGACGGCTTCTTGTTGCCAAGAGGTAGTTCCGAAAGTACCCGGTTGAGCCGCCGCTGTTCACTATCGGCAAAATCCTCGATTATTTTTTGCTTAACGTAGTCGAATCTTTCGTTTTGTTGGAGCGCTGCAAGACGTCGCCCAGTTGACTTAAGACGTTTGGGTCGAGAGCTGCTAACACTGTTGCCGTTTTCTGCTTATCAGCCGTAATGCCCGAAGCGGTGAACCAAAATTCCATAGAGGTAAACCAGACCTCTATGTTGATGCTTGCCATCGGTGGTATTGGAAGTCTGGCATATACTACGGCAATGGAGTTAGGGTATGCCATTGTTTCTCCAAGTTTAGGCGAAGGAGTTTGAGATGCTCCTGGTGGCAAAACGTTGTCCACCATTTTACTCTTACCTCAAAATGGCTACTTGTGTGCACGTGCTTACCGATCACGTCGGGGTCACCAGTTTGGAGGTTTTGTGTTGAGTTACCTCACAAAGAACTCGTTTAAATAAACCAAACAGCCGAATAATATTTAAAATGCTTTATTGCTTAAAATATTGCTTAGTCGTTTATAAGATAATAAGGTTAATAGTTCGCGTTGATATTCCGGCAAGAACGTCCAACTGTGATGACATCCAGAAAGAAAAAAGGGAAGATGAACAATTTTAGTGATGCCAGATTGATTTTTATTTTACAACTCAAAAATTAGCGCAGGGTTGCATTAAAGTACAAAGTTTGCGAAAGTACAAATGCCGCCACATACCCTGCCAGCCACGGCTCACCACTTTCCCAGAAATTCAAACACATTCACAACTTTTTTGTCATCTCACCCACACACTTACAAATTTTTTGTTGGAACTGTCAAAAAAATTTCCTTTTGTTAGAGCTGCGTACCCGATTAGAATTCCATGCGTTAGAGCGAGCATGTTAGAAACATCGGAGTTTTGATGGCAGTGTACATATTGTGAAGAAATGTCACTTTGAGAAAATTTTGAAGGTAAGTATACATATTTAACAATTTTATTTGATTAAAATGTAATTTTTCTTTTATATTGCAAAACATCAGCGACTTAGCTACATTCTAAAGGTATATATTTAGATTTTATATATGTTTATAAATTTTAATTGATATTTTTGTTTGTTTACAAATTTGGCATTCACCATCAGCACCTTCATCGCCAGGGGCACCATCAGAAAATTAAGTTTATAAATGATTGAAAACTGTTNTTGATATTTTTGTTTGTTTACAAATTTGGCATTCACCATCAGCACCTTCAACGCCAGCACCTTTATCGCCAGGGGCACCATCAGAAAATTAAGTTTATAAATGATTGAAAACTGTAAACATACATCAAAGGAAGGGTAAATCGAATACATTTCTTTTGATTATAATATCACTTTACGCTTTAAGTTTTAATAAAAATTTTGCACCTTTTGCAAACATCTATATGTTAGCAGTGAAAAAGTCAAATTTTGCAAAGCTGGAATAAAAACTAATTGTTGTTGTCTACGCGAGATCAGCAACCACACGTTCCAACCTATAATTAAGAAAAAGGTGTATTTAATTGAACCTATTGTATTTATTTCTTGAAGTCCTATACATACCAATATGTGTTCAAGTTGCAATATGCATTTAGCTGTACGAAGAAGAAATGTAAACAAAGGGCAAAGGGTTGCCGTAGTTGGAATCCCTCAATACTTGTTAATGGCAGTACTTGTTAATATTGCTGAATAGCGATTGCCAATCGGCACAGCCATTTTTTTTATTGTCACTTCGGTTTTTTATATACACGCAGAAGCAGCGAAAAATTTAATTTGTGCGCAAAAACTTAAAAATTGAATTATTAAAACTTTGAAATAAAGAGAACTAAACGTGAACTGTAATTGAGAACTAAAACCTAAATTTAAATAAATGCGAAACGGTTAACTAAAGAAGAAAAAAAGGAAATATTTATTTTGCGCTAGTCAGGCAGCAGATTAACCGGCTTAACATACAGACATCCCACCTGCAGGTCCTCCGAACCAAAGTCGAGGAGTCCGTACAGCATCATCCGTCCCCAGTTTGGTCCTTCGTAGCCAGCAAGAACTAGCCTTACACATTTTGCGTAAAGGGAAAAAGCAAACGAGACAGACAAATTAAGTACAAATTTTCTTGGAAGCAGTGAGTACAAAATTTATAGATACTTNTCACTGAAAGTTGTGTTCGGAACACGGTATGACTTATGTAGGAACTGCATCCGGTCATAATCACTTACGCTACACGCTTGATTTGCTTAGAATTTTGTTTTTCTCGTTATTACATTTTATGTGACTTGAAAATATTTTTCACTATAAGAAAATATTTAAATTGGATTTCATTTGGGTTAACGAAAACGACAACTGTGAAAAAATATCAACCAATACATTCAAACAAATTGTCAAATAAGCATATTTATATTTTTTGTTTTGTCTATCTGGATTACTGTATACTGTGAGCCTACCCAAACTCATATTTTCATACATAACCACACTTTCCCTAAGTAAAATACATACATATATACATATGTACATCCCGCGTATTATTTAGATATTCGTTTTTTTCCCGCGCAAATATTAATCGGTCCCACCGACACATATACAAGGAGATCTAATCATACATATTTACATATAATTGCGATCAACCTATTTTCTTATACGTGTCAAAAAGATATAAACGTTATATACTCATACTATATACATACATATATACATAGTACGGTACAGTGGGGTGAAATAAATTTGAATATTCATAAATCGCATAAATTCTTTTAAAACTTGAGGCAAAAGCTCGTATATTGTACAACTTCTTAATCTGCGAAATAAACAGGGGTTTTCGTAATTTACGCCATATACAAAGATATTAATTCATCGGGCGCAGAGTTGCAATAATATAATATCCTTTCTGATATTACATAAATTGAAGTTGTATAGTTTCAAAGCAATTAAAATCTCGAAACAATAAAGCCAAGTCGGTAGATCTCCCATGAAACAAAATATAACACAGATTTTCAAGATTTCTCGAGCGATTATTAGTCTGATCGACCTTACAAAAGTCTCCTCGCATTTAATTACTTCTCATTATCGCCCCTAAATGATGGCACCAACTCAAACTGACGAGAAGTCTAAAAGTCCAGCCACGAAAATGAGTGACGAAGAGAGAATGCAGGGTGCCTCTACCGAAACCCAACGCACAACTCGTGCTACTTCTAAGTCTGCAAAGAAACCGAATAATGCATTCTCGTCAATTAAATTCATTTCGGAAACTGATAACTTCATAGACNACAACTCGTGCTACTTCTAAGTCTGCAAAGAAACCGAATAATGCATTCTCCTCAATTAAATTCATTTCGGAAACTGATAACTTCATAGACTATTGTAGAAGGTTCAGCTCAACACCAATTCAAGACAGCCTCAAAATTAAAGACAAAAACATTGATAACTTCTGGAACAGAGATCAGTGCTCATACGACTCAGTACTCGAAACTGACGAGCAAGACCTGCCAGACGATTTCAAAACATCAGCCTTTAGCAAATATAGTTCATGTCTCATAATCTATGAGGACACAAAGGCTGAAATCGGCGATCAGCTCCAAATACTTAAAGAAGCGAACTCCCCTACACCTGCCCCAACTATATCACAACCTCAAGACCAATCTGGTTTAAGCTTAAAGGTCCCGCCTTGTGACACAGACATTTTTTATGGGGGTTATGAGCAATGGCCGTCCTTTCGTGACATGTTCACGGCGGTCTACATTAACCACCCAAAACTCTCAAAAGCTCAAGAGTTGTACCACCTTCGGTACAAAACGCAAGGCAAGGCAGGACAGATAGTAAAACAATTCCCACTCAGTGACGATAACTTTGACTTGACATGGGAAGCCCTGAGATCCCGATAGGAGAATAAAAAGGTTCTTGTAGATAACCAAATCCGAGTACTCATGAATTTAAAGCCCATTCCAACGGCGAACAGTGAGGAAATCCAAAGACTGCAGTCATCCGTGAACAACTGTCTCCAAATACTAGCAACCCAACAAGTCTCGACAGAACGTTGGGACCCCATATTAATTTACCTGGTAACCTCTAAGCTTCCTGAAAATGCTATTGCTTTATGGGAGCAATCCCTGAATTCGCGGAAAGACCTTCCCAGCTGGTCGCAAATGAACCAGTTTCTGACCACTCGGTATGAAGTGGTGGAAAGGGTGCATCAATGGCGCCCCGCCAAATCCCGACAAAATCTCCCTACCACAAACTTCTCCAAACCGCCGCCCCAGCAGAATAAGCCCTTTTTCAAACCTGGTCAACCCCAAACACCTCACAATAGATCTTTCGGCCAGGTAAATTCCCATATGGCGGAGCAACAAAAATACTTGGTTGCAAAATGTGCAAAAATTCCTCGCACATGCTCCAAAGTTGCCTTCGATTCAAGAAACTATCAATCCCAGATCGCAAAAGATGCGTGAGAGAAAATAGACTTTGCGAAAATTGTTTATCCCAAACCCACATGCTTAATGATTGCCCAAGTACAAGAACGTGCTTTCACTGCCAAGAGCATCACAACACAACGCTTCACAATAATGCACCCCCGGCCCAGAGTTCCAGAACACAAAGAACGACGTCCCAGGTAGCAACCATTTTGTCCAACATTCCCATTATGCAGCCCGCTAGTGAAGTACAAGTCTTAGATAATCAGCCCTCTTCCTCAGGTGTAACGCACGTACAATCATTTCATGCTGAAAATGACAGTAAATACTCCTTCCCACCGCCATTGCATCAGTAGAGCATGGAGGTGACCTCTTCAAGCTAAGAGCGCTAATTGACCATGGGTCCGAACGCAGTTTCATCTCCGCCAAAGCGCAGACAATGCTAGGGCTTCCATGTCAACATTCCAGCTTTGAAATCTCGGGCATGGGAGGAGGAGTTCTTCAAACTTCGAACAAACTCTGCTCACTGATACTAGTCTCAAACAACCACAACATAAAAATTAAAGCCAAAGCTATAGTATTGCCACGACTCACAAGATTACTCCCAAAATTCCAGCTCCATAACGAACAAATAGAAAAATGGTCTCATCTAAAATTAGCGGATCAAAACTGCCATTCTCCCTCTCAAATCGATCTCGTATTAGGCAGTTATCTCATACCCCGAATAATGATAGATGGCATAGAAAAAATCTCCCACACTTTGCTGGCACAAAATACTATATTTGGCTGGATACTAAGTGGTCAGATTCCCGAAAAGATCGCAGTATATTCCACTCAAGTCGAAGAGGTAGCTGATGTTAGCTGGACGTCCAATTAAAAAAGTTTTGGGAACTAGAAGAGGTTCCCAGGGCACAACTCCTTAATCCAGAAGATAAAATGTGCGAGGAGTTCTATAAACTACTACTCGTGCAAATGACGGTCGTTACATTGTTCGGCTTCCGTTCAAGCCAACATTCCCCGAAAGTATCCTGCTAGGCCAATCTCGGCGCGCAGCGCTGCAGCAATTTCTTGGTATGGAACCAACCCTGCTCAAGAAAGGCGACCTGAAATCGCATTAGTATTATTACAGCGTATTAGAAGAATACCTCACTCTCGACCACATGGAGGAAACGAACTCTATTGAAATAGAATCCGAAGGCACCCACTATTCCTTTTACCTCCCTCATCACGCTGTCATAAAACCCGAGAAAAGAACAACAAAGGTTCGGGTAGTATTTAATGCATCAAAAAAATCAGGTTCCGATCACTCACTCAACGATATCTTATGCACCGGACCAACTCTCCAACCCGACTTGATGCTTTTGTTGTTAAATTGGCGTACCTACAAATACGTTTTCAACGGCGATGTTGAAAAAATGTACCGCCAAATACTCTTACATCCTGATGACCAAGACTACCAGAGAATCGTCTTTCGCTCCTCCGAAAACAATCCAATAAAGGACTTCAAGCTGAAAACTGTCACCTTTGGTGTAAATTGTGCGCCTTTCTTGGCTATATGAACTCTTGACGAGCTCCCCAAAGACGTATCCCTCACCCATCCAAAAGCAACATCCATATTAAAAACCGAAACGTATGTTGACGATGTTTTATCAGGTAGCCATGACCTCCAATCGGCAACGCAGTCTTTATCCCAGGTCATTGAGGCCCTACACTCTGCGGGTTTCACCTTGAAAAAAATGTCGGCAAACCACCCACACATTCTTCAAAATATTAGCAAAACGGACTTACTGGAGACAAATTTTCTCGAATTTGAAAAGACAAGTACAGCAAAGACTCTAGGGATCCAATGGAATGCACTCTCTGACAAATTCTCTTATACCATTGAGCCCGTCTCAGCCTCCACAGCGAGTACGAAGCGACAGATACTGTCGTCTGTCGCAAAATTGTTTGACCCCGCAGGGTGGCTAACGCCCATAATGATACAAGCCAAAATCCTTATGCAAGAGCTGTGGCTGGACGGGACCGATTGGGATGAGCAGGTCAAACCCATACGCCTCACCAAATGGTTGCAGTTTGCCAAAAATCTACCCACAATCTCGGCCATCCAAATACCAAGATGGATTAATTATATCCCGGATCAACAAGTCGAACTACATGGATTCCACTACGCCTCGGAAAAGGCCTATTGTGCCAACTTGTATGTCCGAACCACCGTCGGTGTCCGAATTTTCTCCCATCACTTAGTGTCCAAGAGCAAAGTTGCGCCACTTAAAACCATAAGTTTACCGCGGTTAGAACTATGTGGAGCCCTCTTATTAGCTAAACTAGCGGCAGTAGTCCAACCCCATCTTGACCTCACCAAACGAAAATTGATTATGTGGTCTGACTCGAAAATTGTACTGGCTTGGCTTGAAAGGCCACCCCACGCCTGGAAAACGTATGTCTCCAATCGAACAGCGCAGATCATCGATCTAGTAGGCAACGCTACTTGGCGACATGTCCGCAGCAAGGATAATCCCGCTGATATGGGTACCCCAGGTTGCAAACCCCTGGACCTGTCCAATTCTTCGCTGTGGTGGAACGGCCCGGAGTGGCTTTCCAAACCCCCCGAGGGGTCCCAGTCCCGGCCACGAGGAATATCAACCCGCCTGAGGTACGCCGGGTGGAAGCATTGCATGCTGTCCAAGAAGATGCCGACCTATTAGATCGTTTTTCCTCCTATCCACGCGCTTTGAAGGTGACTGCGTACATGCTCAAGTTCATCAATAAACTAAAGGACGCAAAAAATGGCACCCACGTTGCTACCTCCCCGTCCTTATCACACGACGACCTTCACAGCGCGAAAGTTCGCCTCCTCATACTTACTCAAACCCGCTACTTTGTCCGCGAAAGAACTTGCCTGGAAGATTCGAAACCTATTGACAAACGAAGCTCCCTCTTGGTACTCAATCCATTCTTAGACAAAAACGGACTTCTCCGCGTCAATGGACGCCTAGCCCACTCCACACTAAGCTACAACGAACGTCATCCAATAATTATCCCCGAGAAATCGCGATTTTCGGTTTTGTACATACGATTTCTTCACGAACTGCTTCTGCACGCAGAAGTCCGTCTAATGCACCAAATGATAAGGCAGGAGTTTTATATTCCCTGGCTCAAACCCGCTCTGAAAAAATGCATTTTCCTATGCAAGGCTTGCACAATTCATAAGCAGCAAATGCGCTAGCAATTAATGGCAGCTTTGCCCCCAGAACGATGCACCTTCGCTCCGCCCTTCACCACCACTGGTGTCGATTTTGCTGGGCCTTTTCAAATAAAGGCTTCCATGCTAAGATCTCCCGCCATGATGAAAGCCTATGTGGCCGTCTTTGTGTGTTTTACCACAAAGGCGGTGCACCTTGAGCTGTGCTCGGATTTAACCAGCGATGCGTTTCTCGCCGCCTTTGCCCGATTTGTTGGGCGCCGCGGCTACCCAAACCAAATGATGAGTGACAATGGCAAAACTTTTATAGGAGCCAAGCGGGCCACCGGAAGGGAATTTGTAATCTTCCTCAAAGAAATATCGAATGACGTTGTTCAAAAATACTCACCTCAGGGCATAAACTGGAAATTCATACCACCTGGTGCACCTCATATGGGCGGTTTATGGGAATCCGCTGTCAAAAGCTTTAAAACCCATTTTAAAAAGACCGCTGGATCCCATAAATTCAGCTTCGAAGAGTTTACCACCCTGTTGATCCGAATCGAGGCCGTTTTAAACTCACGTCCTATCTCCCCACTTTCCCAAGATCCCACCGACTTTACGGCAATCACCCTCAGCCACTTTCTTAGAGGCGCTATCCTTCCATAACTGAATTGCGAAAAACTCTCCTTGATCAACAGATGGGAGAAACTAAAGGTTTTGCATCATCAATTCAGCCAACGATGGAAAGACGAGTACCTGAAAGACCTTCAAAAGCGGTACCGGTGGAAAACCATTCAAATCCCACCTAAAATAAGCGAGTTGGTAGTCATCAATGACGAAACCCTTTCCCCACTGAATGGCGGCTCGGACGCATCGAGCAGACGCATCCTGGTCGAGACGGACACATCCGAGTTGTGGACGTGCGTACACAGAATGGGGTTTTCACTCGACCAATCACTAAATTATGCTTCTTGCCACCCATTGATGGCCACACCGAATCTCGTTGCGCTCCTACTTATGGCTCGCCCGCCTCACGTGAACCGCTCCCCTTACAATCGCCCGAATAGAACAATTGAGTTAAATTACTTTCCCACTACTCATAACTCACATGAACCACACCCAAATAGAACATTTTAGTTCGTTTACATCTTTATTGATCACACACCACAATCCAGTCTCACTTATAAGCATTGATTTACTCAATTACACCTTTATTCACAGATGGACCGACAAAACACTCCTGTTCCTGCACCACGCAAGTCATTGTCGATGTTCCGAGCGAAGGACAGCGGAAAGCAGACACCCAAACCGACTATCGAAGGTGCCGTCTGTGCATGCGATACCATTCGCTGTTGACGTGCCCGGTGTTCACGGCTATGCAGCCTCAACAACGCTTCCTACTGACGAGAGCGCACAATTATTGCACCAATTGCTTGGCGCTGTCGCACCATACAAGCGAATGCACCTCCACAGCGCAATGTCGTGTCTGTGGCCTCCACCACCACACATTCTTCCATCGTAACAACAGTGGCCACCAAGCTGCGCACTCCGCAGCCCCTAACGCATCCAACCGCCACCAATCGAAGAATAAGGCACGGGCGCATCGGCCCCGTCCACCTCGCAATGTCAACACCACACGCACTCGACACCGTTCGTCTACCCCCGCAGCAACGAACAGCCCACCAGTACACCGCCGGAACCTAGTGGCATCCAGAGTGGAGGACCGCACTATACGACGCACAGCAACAGGTTTGCGCACTGCAAACTACCGGGACAAAGTCAGCCAGCTCCTGGTGCAGCAAGCGCTGCGCGCTTTACAAGAATTACAGGAGACACTAGGCGATTAGTTCGCCTAGGGGGGCAGAATGTCTACGCGAGATCAGCAACCACACGTTCCAACCTATAATTAAGAAAAAGGTGTATTTAATTGAACCTATTGTATTTATTTCTTGAATTCTTATACTTACCAATATGTGTTCAAGTTGCAATATGCATTCAGCTGTACGAAGAAGAAATGTAAACAAAGGGCAAAGGGTTGCCGTAGTTGGACGTGTGGCTGCTCAAAAATCCCTCAATACTTGTTAACGGCAGTACTTGTTAATATTGCTGAATAGCGGTTGCCAATCGGCACAGCCATTTTTTTATTGTCACTTCGGTTTTTTATATACACGCAGAAGCAGCGAAAAATTGAATTTGTGCGCAAAAACTTAAAAATTGAATTGTTAAAACTTTGAAATAAAGAGAACTAAACGTGAACTGTAATTGAGAACTAAAACCTAAACTTAAATAAATGCGAAACGGTTAACTAAAGAAGAAAAGAGGAAATATTCATTTTGCGCTAGTCAGGCAGCAGATTAACCGGCTTAACATCCAGACATCCCACCTGCAGGTCCTCCGAACCAAAGTCAAGGAGTCCGTACAGCATCATCCGTCACCAGTTGTGAACCAGTGTAAATGATTTGCAACTATTAATATATATAAAAAGAAAGGTAAATCGATTACCTTTCTTCTAATTTTAATATTGTTAAAATCGCTTAACTTTTTATGGAAATTTTGCAACTTTTGAAAACAGTAAAAAAGTGTCAAATTTTGCAAAGTTGTTATAAAACTAATTGTTGTGAACCAGTGTAAATGATTTGCAACTGTTAATATATATCAAAAGAAAGGTAAATCGATTACCTTTCTTTTGATTATAATATTGTTAAAATCGCTTAACTTTTTTATAGAAATTTTGAAACTTTTGAAAACATCTATATGCAGATGAGTAATACTAATAATAAGAAATTAAGCAGCCGCATATGTATGTATGTAAAAATATATTTATTAATGTTAATTACAATTTTTATTCATAATATTGATTATTAACTATGTATATTAGGTAAATAATGCATTTTGAAAATAAATTGTGCAAAAAAAAAAAAAAAATTTAGGATTTTTTATTTAAAGTTTCTAAAGTTATTTTGAATTCGCTGTGAAGAAAATGCTTAAATGGTCAAATCTTATCGTACAGTTTTGATAAGCACTTGAAATGCTATTAAAATGTCAAATTTTAGTACTGAATCCAAAGGAAAATGTCTCTTTTATCCATTAATAGTAACTTAAATAAGCTTTTTGTTAAGATGTATACCTGAAAATGTGTACATACATATTTGCGTTAAATGCAGTACATGTGCACGTGGAATCAATTTGTAAAAGTGTAAAATACGTAAACGTATGTACATAAACAATAAAACTTTCTCATGAATACCATAAAATCATTGGTCTTGAAGGGAATGTACTAAGAAAATATATGAGCGAATTAAAAAGTGTATACAATTTATAGCCGAAAAGTACATTTTTTGTATAGATTTCGTACTGAAGGAACGATTTGATTTCCCAACACTGATACAGAATGTAAACAAGCACAGGGTTGCAAGGAAAAAAAGTTGAACGAGCTCAAAGTTGGCTGGCGACCAACTTTGTTGAAAGCGATTAGTTGAA
>NW_016160988.1:0-465 GCF_001687245.7 Rhagoletis zephyria | reverse complement strand
TTTTTTTTAATATTAACATTTACGAATCAATTATATAGAGTGCTTCACAATTATACATCACCCAGTTATTGAGAATTAGCGACCAATAATTTGTTTATTTTTTATAATTTGATAATTTTTATAATATTTGTATGAAAAATTAAGTTCATCTTAACATATTTTTAATATACGTACATACATTTATTTCAGTTGAGATACGAAGTTTTTGAACCAAATTCTGGGATAGGGCGTTCTTCAACCGAATTCCGGGAATGACCGCTTTCGAACCGGCTGTCGATATGGTGTTTGTTAAAGAATGAACTTAATTTTTCATACAAATATTATAAAAATTATCAAATTATAATAAATAAACAAATTATTGGCCGCTACTTCGCAATAAGAGGGTGATGTATAATTGGGAAGCACACTATAGAGAAAATGAGAAAAAACTAATTACTAGTTACTATTTTGGCATTTTTTTCTAAC
>NW_016160987.1:36006-56781 GCF_001687245.7 Rhagoletis zephyria | reverse complement strand
CTTTATCTTTTGTCGGATAACCGTCCGAACTAAGTAAAATCCCCGATAGAAAAATCTTTATAATTTCATTGCAAACATTCTTATGAAAAAAAAAAAAAAAAAATTTACCGCAAGAGGTAGCCATATTTTTCATTCTGACGGCATAACTACTTACACGCGCCCCGTTTTTTCCTCCAGTGGCTATGGCGTCACCGAAACAGAAATATGGACTATAAAAGAACAACACAAGAACAGACGTATCTACATACAAAAGTAACTATCTACGTGGTAAAGATTTTCTTATATATGTATGTAAATGTACTTGTGTTTGATATAGAGTTTACCACATCATTCTAAGCCTGGTTGTTGGTAGCGAATACATTACACTATGAGCTGGTGAACACGTCAAAAACAGGTACAAAGCTATGTTGCTTCATTTAAGTATGCCTCCAAGATATTTTGACATCTAGATACATAGTTATATAGTTATATGCAGGGGTGGACCTACTGGGAGGCGACCCCAGGGGTAAGTACTTCTCCCAAAGGGATTACGTAATAAGCGAAAAAATAATATGGATTTCATATTATCGTTACCACCGCTTGCATTGTAGGGCGATCTTCAAATTAGTTTTTTTCATCTCCTAATGCACATTTCTAGCCATGAATGCTACAACTGAAACGTTTTTCTCTACTTTGCCTCAATATAAATTACGTCGTTGAAGTAAACGCAGAAGGATTTATGCGAAGATTCCTCAGTATGGGAAAACACGGAATCAATTTCAGTGTATAAAATGAATTGGGGTGTTCACAGTTCGTTTCAAATTGTGTCTGAAAATGTAGACGTCTACATTTGGAGACATCTTTAGCATCAAACTGTGAGCACCCCTTTCTAGCAGCCGTCGCAAAATCGTTTCAAAACTTTGCTGGTGTTGCCAGACATTTCTTCTTAGCGTGCATTTATTATATGTAGCCTTCCGATTTTGTTTCTGAAAAATTGTAATTATTTAACTTAATTACCAATTCNATTCAAGCAGATAGTGTCCAATAATTTCAAACCGCGAGAGTATTGTGAAATTCTATTTAATGCAACTTTCGCTGATTGACATTTGTTTGTATTGCAATGACCGTATTCCCGCTAACTTCATAGACGGCAAATATACATACATACAGCACAATCGCCTAAGCGCTGATAATGATTGCAATGCTGCTGATGCAATAGTAGGTACCAGGGATGCCGTTTGGATCTAAATAGATCCAATTGGATACATTTTTAGACGAATTTTTGCGGGATACTTATTTTTTCCGGTCAGTATAAATGTGGATACTTTTTTAAATAGGCCAAAATTTTACATTTCCTATAAAGTTTTTTTCGTTCAAAAATCGATTTTCATTAAAGATGGTCGCTACTTAAGCGTGAAATTAAAGGTTTTTTTTTTGTGAACGAAGCAATTAACATATGAGAGATCTCACCAAAATAGGTATAAGCGCGATTGCTTTAATTAGCTTAAAAGGATGCTTTAAACAAGATCTTAATATACATACCGTCGTTTAAAGTACAAAACCGCGTATCAACAAAATGCAAAACCGCGTATCAAAGGTAATGCAAAACCGCGTATGTGACGTTGCATAAATTATTTTGTAGAGAGTAAAAACACTTATATTTAAAAATGGTTCTCTTTTTTATAAAGCAATTGCATTTCTTGCTAGTATATTTCAGGACGAATGGATAAGGATTGAGCCAAGAGCTTGTGTGAGCAAATCCAATTTTTGGCAGCAAATGTCAGTTACGCGGTTTTGCAGAATGACAATACGCGGTTTTGTACTTTAAACGACGATATATATATGAAGTAAATTATACTCTTTCTGTAGTAATCTCTTTCATATCACATATTTTCATTTGTTAATTTAAAAAGAAAGAAGATTTCAATGTAGTTTAAATTTGATTTATTTAAAGAAACTTTTATGAATTTTACTAAAAAGACTTTAAATACATTCTAAAAAAATTTTGTTTATTTGCGCATATTGAGAGAGGTAAAAAGTTTCCTCTTTTAATGTGTGCAAATTTGCACGCCGTGTAATAAAATTAATCATTGCCTGTTTACTTTTACATAACGAATTTGTCGCAAGAGCAAAATTACAAATAAAATGTTTAAAATAAAGTAATGTTTATTATTAGTAGGAAATGTATTTGGAGTTTGAAAATTTTTGCAATTTTAAACATTCTATATATGTGTATATTTTAAAGATCTCAAGTTCAAAATCAAATACTGAACATCCTGTACGTATATTTATACAGATTCTTGTTGAAAAATAGATACTTTTCAGTAGTAGTTTTACATGCTCTTTTTAGAGTGTACTTGCTATTTATTATATTTACTTTGCAAAATACTTATGCACAAAAAATGTACCTTATAAATTGAAATTACAAATGTTTGATTTTATGCACATGTATTCCAGGTCCTTAGGATGGGTTAAATTATGTCTTTTTCATGAAAATGTTTGGTTTTCTTACAAATTATGAGATGTATATGTAAAAAAGAAAATTGGATACATTTGGATACATTTTTGGCTTGGTCAGGGATACATTTTCTTGAGACGGCGCGGCAACACTGGTAGGTACTTCTTCTGCACGTCTGCATGGAGAGCAAGTAAGCTGGCCGTTCGCATGCATGTCACGTGCCCAGCGAACCAACTTTCGATTGGCCATTTCGCGAGCTCGCCAAAAGTTTATTACCAACGATTTTAGTGTATCCACACACTTTTGCACATCAAACGGTGGCTTTACAGTTGTTATTGTAAATTTTAGCTTTGCTTGCATTTCGCCGCATTTGGCCACGCTGTGGCTGTGTGCAGGCTAATTGGCATTGAAAAATGGGGAAAATGCAATTTGGATTTTGATTGCAGCAAATTTCGTTTTGTGTTACAAAGGAAACAGCGATTGAAGCTGTCGTAGGGATCGCGCTATTTGCGCCACGATATCGATAGCAATGGCAGGCGTTTAGAATAAAGGCTTGAGTGATTAAGTTGATCATATACATACCTACATGCATACACACACATGTACATACATACATAGGTGCGACTCAAAGATGCAAGTTGAGTTAAATGGACGCGATGCATTTCACTGTACATGCAAATCTAGTCATATTTGTTGTTGTTTTCTGATGTTTATGCATAAGGGTACTAGCACTTACATATTATAAGTCCGGCGTATGTAAACCCTCTCAGCTATTAACATAAAAAAACACTTTAAAGAAATTGAGTTTTTCAAAAAAGTATGTTGAAACCTTCCAGTGATTACTGTTTAACCATAAACATGTTTACTGGAATACTTCGTCCATTAACTCCCCTCATTTCCAAAATCTATAAAAAAAATTATAAATTAGCAATAAATATTTTTTAACTTAGGTAGATAGGAAAGTTGCAAGACTACAGTAGATTGTAACAACATTGATGGGCAAAACGGTGCTCGCGAGCAACGTCAGCGTCGGAGTGCTTATACGTACACAGATTGGCGTATTTTTTGTATTTTTTTTACCAAAATTGGCAAGTTTTTTCATTAGTAGGATGGTAGAATGGTTAAAATTTCGGTAGGTTTTTTAATAAATAAGCTAAATATATCCTTTCCTTCATTGCAGCAGAAAGTAAGTTTTCTAAATTATTTTAAATACAAATTTAGCTCAGAAATAAATACCAGAAGCAACATAACGATGTGTAAAGAGCTAATAAGCAAACACGACGACGCACGTACATGGCGTATAAGTACGGTGACCATAAATATGGATTCAAAATGAAGGACAATTTTTCAAATATATGCCTACATATATTTACGTAGTATAAAAATTTCAAAAGAGTATTTATGATTCAAAATTCTTAATACATTTTAAGCTTTAAAACTGAATCACGTTTTCTCCATCGATATTAATCTTTTTTTACATGAATATTTATAAAAGCATAGTAAAACATATTATAATAACAAAAGCACGAAAAGTGAAAATCCTTAAAGGATTATTTTATAGGCAAATTTTGAGTCGTTTAAAACGAAAACAATACCCTTTTTGTTGTTGTTTGGTACTTTTCGCAGTTATTTATCAAAAATCGACGTCATGAATCGACGTAAACGACGAGTTACAAAGGCTGCATAGCATCTACATTTCTAATCCGATTTTCATTACCTTTGGCTCAAAATTTACTGAAATGATATATCTCCTTTATCGAATTTTTAAACTAATGAAAAAAATTATCGAATAAAACTGCGTATTTGATTGAAAATCTCACTTTTTTCGACTTTGACGACAAAATGCAAATGGTCGCCTGTAGCACTAATAATTTTCATTGAAGTCGCCACAAGTTATATATTTTGTAAGAGGCACATCAATACCCTTCGATATGTTAGTCGCTTACGTTGATTGGGAGATTTTTTTATAAGATATTGAAGAAAAGCTACGAAAAGTACCAAAAAAATTTTTTTGAAAAAATCCATGCATTGTCCGATAATTTTAAAATAACGATGAAAATGCGGGACAAATGCAGGACACCTGGATAAAATCAGTACATTTTCAGGTTTCTCAGGTTTGGAAAACTACGCAGTACCGACCTTTGAAAAACAGTACGGTCCTGCAAAAAACAGAACGGATGGTCACCGTACGTATAAGTCATTCAAACGAATTGAGAATGTTACTCATACGCCACGTACGCCCATTCGAGTTTAACTATGCCGTGATTAAAATCTGATTTCAGATGATTTGTAATTAGCGATCACAGAGACTCCAAGGAAAACGTTTCAAGCGAATCTGATCGATTTTAATTTTGTTGGACGCCATATTGGATCCGGCATTTTGATTTTTTTAAATCAGGCCCAGATTCGTAACCAGAAATCTGAAAAACATAGAAATCCGCTGTAAAGCTTTCTTTTTTAGTGTTGGGCTCTCCAAAGGGATAAAGGTCGTAAAACAAAATCTTGAATTTTTGAAAAAAAAACCAACGGCATTTAAAAATGGAACCTTTAAAGATGCGAGATAGCGTGGCCTGCTTGGTAAAGAATGTCCCTTATATGTATTTACCATTTCAGCAGAATTCATGCTTTTTCTCATGATCTTGGCATTTTTAGAGATATGAGTATTTAAAAATATATTACCTATTTTTTGTAATTTTTAAAATTTTTTATATGTTCTATGACATAAAACTCTTATAATTCAGTAAACTTTTTATAAAGTTAAAGTTATTTTAAGTTGGATATAAGTGCGAATAAATATATACAGTTAGCGTCAATAATTTGTATACCCCGACGTTTTGACGATTGTATTTATTTATATTTTCTATACCTAATTTTTCTTATAAAACAACAGCAAAACCCACAAGAATCATTTTTTTTGTTAATTTAAACTTATTTGCATTTTCCTGAGTTCTGTTTATAATTAAAAAAATGGTTCTTGTGGGTCTTGCTATTCAATGGGCTTTTTTTTATAAAAACTTAGACAAATATGGTATGAAAAATTTAATTGTCAAAACGTCAGGGTATACTTTGTTTTGACGGTCACTGTATATTAACCTACAGTTTAAATTTAAACTTTTATTCGATCGGTTCGGTTCAAATTTGTTTGCAGCAGTGCTTTTATTTTTTTTTTTATATCAGCCAAATGAATATCTTTGAGCTGGAAGCTTCTTAATAAAAAATCATGAAGAGTACATAAGTAAGTTAGTAACTGCAACAAAACTGTGGCATATAAAGAACCATGAGCCACCCGTCGTGTAGACACATGCGACTTCTTGTTTCCACGCTTTCATCAGTGGCAATAATCAATGGCTTTTAGGGCCGCATATACTACTACACTACTACTACAAATTTCGTGGAATCACAGTTGAGTTTAAAATGGCAACAGCTAAGGACAAAGCACACTCAAAAGAACAAATTTCATGATAAATGCAGCGCTGCACTAAGCCACACACACACTTATATTTCATTGCAGTAATAAGAAAATTACTTAACAATTTTACAAAAAATGAAATTTATTGCATTTCCGAGCATTTAAGTTTTTGCTTCCGTGCTTTCTATATTTCGTTTGATATTTGATTTGCGCACAGTTCTGCATTTGAAGACCAGAACGAAAAAAAACTTTACAACAACTTTCTAGAACAGAATAAAAGTTGCTGCAACTAATTTTCTATTATAATTTTTTTGTTTCGTTTTAAAAAGGCGCATAAAGCAGTAAACGTGGCATTTTCTCCATTTTTCATAGAGTAGTTTGGTAGCTTTACCTGGCAACACCCACTTCGAAACCTAGAACTCCGTTTGCTTCCTCTCGTCGCCGTCGCCGAGCGCTACTCCATCACGTTTAAATGGATTTTCTTTCGCTTGCTTCCGGCGTCACGTATCCGCAGCGTAATGAAAAATTTCCCCTTGAGATACTGCAACGTCATCGCTCAGTGCTGATTGTTGCCGTTGGTTGGCTGGTTTGGTTGGTTTGCACTTGCCATTGCACGCTGCACTACTGCATTCGCAGGTTAAGACAATTTTACTTCCTATCCAACGCGAAATTGCCTGCATCATCTGTATGACACACAAAATGGTAGGTAAATGGGCAAAGTACTTCGAGGAGCTGCCGGCGCATAGTTGGCAGTTTGCAATTGGCAGTAAAAGTGCAGGCAAGTTTTTGCAAGTGATGGCTTGGTTGAGTGCGCGTCGGGGGTAGATGTGGCTGTCCTCGCGATAGTATCATATAAAATTTCATGTTTCTACTTTTATTTATTGTCCGCCGTCAGCATTTCTTCAATGCTTTCTTATTCTTTACTTTTATTTTGCTTGTTGATGGGACGCAAGTGGCTGATAAATTACCTAAGAGTGTGTGGGTGTCGAATAGAGCGCGCTTTATGCAGCAAGGCGAATGCTTCATCGGGGACTTTTTGGTTCATAAAAACATGCTTCGCCTCATTTGGTTATACACGCATTTGCGCCTCTCGAATTACCATGCAAGTGGGCTTACGGCTTATTGGTTTGTCTATAGGTATTTATGTATTATATATTCACATGTGTGCTTTTATTCTTAATGCTAATTTTTCAGGATACTTCCATAATTTTCTATTTTATTTGATAGCCGCCGCGACTATTTATTTAATGATAATGTGGCTGTTCACGCTTATTATTCTGTAATGTATTTTATTGTTGTAAACTGAATAAAAGTACCACATAACCAAGATAACCGGTGACAGGTAATAAGGTCAATGGAAATAAGGTCAATTGACTTTATTTCCCACCCTGGTGCGAAATAAAGTCAATTGACATTATTACCTTTTCAAAAGCGAAATAAAGTCAACAAAAATTTGGAAATAAAGTCATTGACGCTATTTCCTCATTCAAATGGAAATAGCGTCAACAATGCTTAAAGTATGTCGATTCATAGAAAAAAATGTTGTTCTTACAATAAACATTGCCCCGTAAGTGTTGTTTTTTAATAGATGAAAAAGGCTTTTGCCAAATCCTCAGTGTTGTGATATTAATCCATACACAATCATGAACTATCACCAATTGATTCTATCTATTAAAAAAAAATTTAAATTACGAATATGTAAAAACACGATGCGAAAAACGAAACTCCTGCGTACAGCTGGAATACGAGAAATATTTGAAGAAAGAGTGGAGAAATGATCCATAACATGCAAAACATTTTTCGTTTCTACAAAAATAAAGCGAACACTATTAAATTGAAGAAACAGTACATGTCCAAAAACCCCGGAGGAGCACTGAAAGAATTCTGTGTTTTAAATTAGCATATTCATTAGCACCAGGGTGGGAAATAAAGTCAATTGACCTTATTTCCGTTGATCTTATTACCTGTCACCAGATAACCACATATAACCAAGATAACAATGACAATGAGGTTGTTCACGTTTGTCTGGTAACCAAGTAATGTGGTTATATTTTGTATTTAGTTTACACAATAAAACACGCTACACAATAATAATTTTTAACCAGATAACGTGATAACCAGGCAGGTGTAAACCACCTCAAAGAGTTATAATATAAATTATCTTCCGGTCGTGGAAGTGTTTGCGGATCTACATACACACAATTGTACATATGAGGCATTCTTTTTCATATCGGACACCAAATTTGGTGTCCCACTTTCGATTGGCTACAAATTTCTTTTTATGGGTTCTATACACCATACTAAATATATCTTTACATAAGTTTTGGAAAACAAATTACAAAAAATTTTTGATTCTCACAAAAAAACCATCTCGTCATAAACAAAAAAAATTTTAAAAATGGTTCTTGAAAAAGCCCAATTTTTTAACCACGTTTTTTATAGAGAGTTAAGCAAAGATTACGATGGTATAACTATAAATCCCTTATTTACTGGTCTTCACCATGCAAATCAACTTCAAAAAGTTCAACTGTTAATAGCTAAGTTAGCTTTAGAGCAATCTTGATCATCTTATATATAGAAATATTAACCCGGTTTCCTTAGCTTTAAAGCGACGTTAAGATGAAGTCTCTACGATGGGCAGAACCCGAGATATAACGATTTGAAGGAGTACATGATTAGTCAGAATTACGAAAAAATTAAAACTTTGACAGATCATGTCTCCGAAGAAAAAAAAAATCCTCGAATACGTGTTAGCTTATTTCATGTATAGAACCCATAAAAAGAAATTGAAGCGAATGGTATAAATGATATAAATGATGCAGTTCGATTTCCCATACCCGAAATATGTTAAAACCATCTTCTTCCGCCATGGTTTTTGAAAATATGTGAAAAAAAACGATCACAGTGTAATTATTTCCCAACTCAAAAGACGAATGAAAAGTGCGGCGGCTCAGAATTATTTCGCAGTATACTTTTCTGTATGCCTAGCGTATCCACGGCAGGTTACGCGCAAAAAAGTCTACTCTTTTCATTTGCCTCTACTAAAGAGAGTTTCTTCTGTGTGCTCGTCCATATGAAATCCATATGTGACCTGGTCTACGGAATGGGAGCTTAGGTGTCAAAAAATGAATTTTCACTTTTTGGTTGATTCGGATGGAAGATGAGATGCTTTTTCACGTGGTGAAAAGCAGAAAATCCTAACTTGCTTAGAAGTGTACTAAAAATGTAGAGAAAGAAGAGTAAGAGTTTTTTAAATGTTCCACACTAGCAACTTACACGATGAACTATAATAATATTCCGACCAACAACAACACTTACTGGACCAACAACAACACTTACTGGACCAACAACCACATTTACTGGACGTCCGGCGCACAGAAAACTAGTTTTCGCACCCTTCCCTTTTCGTAGACCAGGTCACATATAAATACTTTAAAAAGATTCTCCCGCGAGATTCGTCTTGGTCGTTACTGCAGTTCAGTTATATCAGCTTCATTGTTCTGCTTTGTAGTTATGCTGTAGATCGCCTTAAATTGTTACCAATTTCGTTTGATTTACGAGCAAAGTGCAGTGAATAGATAAATGCATTTTTTCTTGAATCGCACTCAAATAAGGGTTAACCTTGAAAGTCATTGTAGCCACCTGCTGCAACGGCGAATGCACAAGTTTGGCAAGAATTCAAGTCCCAAAAATTCAGAAATAGTGAAACATTCAGAAAACCATAAATTTTGCTGCTAGTATAAGTAGTTATGCATTTTATAAGCTTCAGAGAAAAGGGAGAAAATGCGATTAGTTGGAAAGTGTTGCAAGTGTGCATATAAATGTTATATGTATGCAAGTATTTATGTAAATACCTAATACGTTGGAGTTTCTCCTCTCTTGCAGCAATTGTATGTACTTGCATAAACCCACTTAATGAAAATTGTATCCTAATGCTAGCTTATACAAATAAATATATATTTTTTTTTTATGTAGAAATACATACATACATACATAAGTACCTACTATCGACATTTTAAATTAATTAAAAAGGATAAAATATTTGGCGCTTTCACTTTTGCCAAGTGCTTGGCCGAGCTTCTCAAATTTTTGGTGTGCGTCCTGATGTTATAATATACATGAATGAACCTATAATTTTACGCCGCTTTCGAACGGCAAATGGTCTTTATGAGAAGCTTATTGAAGGCGGAAATTAGTTCGGAGGTTTGCCATGGATCGAGCCCACGCCCTACGGAGTAGTAGTACGCGCCTCTAACCACTTTTCAATGACGGCCGTCTTACATAAGTAATTGTATGTATATTCAACAAAATTTAACGGGACTTTTAGGTTGGCCAAGTACAACTGGATTTTTAATTAAGTAAGTATGCAAACAAAACGAAACGACTTTGCTATGTTTAACCTTTTCATACCCGATGGTTCGTTTAGGCGACATTTACATTTTTGTTCTTTGAAATATTTTTTCTAACGGTTTAGTTTGGATTAGACTTCAAAATGTCGTGAAGGATTTTCGAGTTTTTTTTTGTTGTGACCACTTGTGTGCAATATTTCAAAAAATACCCATAATAAACTTTTTTTTTCTAGACAAAGAGTTTAGGTTGTAAAATTTATTAGATAAAATAAAATGAAAACTTCGAATCTTAAAAATTGGTTTTAGGTTTTGTAAACATTTATAAGCAACATCTTCATAATGGCTAAACCAGAAATCATAGATGTTTGAAAGTTATATGAGTTCATATCTAAGCCTCAACCTCGGTTATGAGTGGGTTAAGTTAACAAAAATCATATAATTTGTTTCTAATTTGCGCGGTTAGTAATGTACATTTTTTCCAAATGTTCACGAGTTTATCAATCCTGTTAACCAGCAAAAAAAAGTCAACTCTGAACAGTTTTCATTGTCATTTTGGTGAGCATGCCCTAAAAAGAGATTAGTTCTAAGCCTTTATGATAAAACAAAATTGTGATAAAACCTGTCTTAATTTGACATTCAAGCGATAGGGTTCCGATTTGCTAGGGGAAAGAGCCTACGGCTAATAAATCTCAAATCAGATCAGTTAAGTCAATGGTTTAATAGTATAATGAAAATTAGATCTACCAGAGCTGGGCACTTAGGATTACGATTACATTTTGATTACTTAGGATTGCGATTACCGTAATTCAAATCTTCAAAATTATAATTGTTATCCTAAAAATTTAACGATTACGACATATCAAACACAATTTGTACTCTTTGCCATATTTTATATGCCGCTCCTTTTACTGTGTGACAACGTCCTGATTCTTATTTGTTCGTATTCCCCTCCTAAATATGAGATCCCTTAATGCTGCACCGTGCACTATTTATTCACAACAACGTTGTTGCTATAGTTTGCTTTATGCTCGGCACGTTTCCTGGTTATTGGTGTACACTTCATGTGCAGATTAGTAGAAATGTTGTAAGTTTTGCTCAGACTGCCAGTGCTCCAGTTTTTGCCATTTATATGGAATTTTTCGCACGCGTGCGTACTTAAATAATATCGATATATATATAAATATATATATATATAGGTATAGGTATATATATATGTGTATATATAAACGAAGTATAAGTGTACTGTTTGCCAAAATACTCATTTTATATAAATGTACACATGAATGTATATATGTATGTATGCATGTATATACGTGTGTGTACTATTTCTTTGCTATGCCCGCCACAACTAGTACTGTTGCCAACTTAATAGCCATCTTAAGTGGTAAAGTAATAGTTGTTCTTATTTGAAATTTCTTGCAATCTATCGGACGTATCCTCATAGCTGGTAGCTTTTGCAGTACGAGCACCATACAATCGCTTATGAGTTTTTAATTTCGACCACTAAGCTGTGTAGAGCTTACAAAGTGTCAGATATTAGTGTGGGTAGTTTGAATGAACGTTAGTGAAGAAACCTTAAGATGGGCAAAAAAATAAAAGTGCAAGAGTATGTATAACTATGTTTGTATAAGAAGTAAGTTAATTGATTTTGAACAGCAACAACGGCTAAATCACAAAACTACGAAGATGGCTTACATACATATATAAATCCCCGAGATTTATTCAAGGTCTGTTGTTAAGTGCTAGACAAGATAACTCAATCTAAGTCTAACGAAAGTTCTAGAGTTTATTAGAGGGTGTTGAGGTGCTTCCACGGTTGACCAACTCCAATAAACCCTAAATCAGGACGACCCTGCGTTTGCTCAGGTCCTACTTTTCCTTCGCTGAGCAGCTCATCTTTCCAAAAGTGAACCACAAGTGACCATTGATGGTGGTGAACCATCAGTTTGAACTGCAGGGAAAGTTACTAGTTGTGAACCAGAAACTACGAGTTTTCTTTTCAGCCGTTCACGTAGTTCACGTTCTACCAGTAGAAATACTAGTAGCATCATAGTATTTCTTCCCATATGCATGTTTTTTCTGCAATGAAATTAGATTTTCAAATTTATTATTTATATTTTATTAGAAATAATTATATTGACTTACATTGAATTAATTTTAAAAATCTTAACCACCTACACGCTGACTCGAAGTTCTTCGAAACTGTCGAACTGGTAGGCCATCGCTTTAGCAATAATGAACTGGTATTTTTTATGACTGGTTTGGCTTTTTGACTGCAGGGGCTCTACAATTTAGGAAAAAATGAGGCATTCCTCGCGAAATCGGTTTACAGGTAAACTTAGATAAAATGTGCTATCATCTCGCTCCGTTAGGACGCCAAGGCCTCAGCTCCTTCGTCATGGTATCAAATAAGTCAATAGCTTTGCGAAGAAATTCAATATAGAGCTAGGAAATGGGGCAAATAAATAAATTAATTAATTCGTGTCTGACAAGAGCTTTCTACTTTGTCTTAAATGATTTTTAAATGGCAATTAACTAAATAGAAATTAGAACTAAATAGAATTCTGATTGGTGATCCCTTTGATTATAAGTTATCGAGCTTCCACTGCGGAATTTAAATTTAAAAAAACAAATCGGACTTGTTAACTTTCAACTTTAAAGTTGAGAACGTGTATATGTACAGATATTCTAGAAGACTATCCTCGCTCACGCCGCAGGGCTCAAGCCATTTCGTCTCACAAAAGGAAGCCGTGGAATTTTTAAAAATTTTGTACCGTCTTCCTTTGAGTGGTATTTTGTATTTTTGCAGCTTCCAAATGTGCAACTCATTTTTGTTTTTATTATTTTAAAATATAATTTTATTTTTTGGTTTGTCGACCAAATTCTTTTCAGAAAAGAAAATTGTATTATAATTTTTAATCTGGTGGCTTGATTTTGATGAAAATGTAATAATCTCAGCAAAAGTCAAATGGCTAACATGGCTGCTAATGTCATTAATTGAAACTACCTTCTTTTTTCTACCATACCTGGTCGTTCTGTTTTCAAAAATGAGGTGTCAGACTATAGGCCTTGGCATGGGCGTAGCCAGGTAGGGGCTGGAGGGTGCTCGAGCCCCCCCTAACTTTCAAATTTTCCGTATATATATATAAAATAGTACCCTGTAATGCCAGCTTAATAGGATTTTCAGAGTTTTTCTTCTAACTAGATTTAAGAGAAAATATTTTGATATTTCTTATTTAATTTTTTTCATAAAAACGCGATATTAAAGGGATTCTGTACTAACATATTTTTCCTTCTATTTATTTAAACCACGCCAGATATTTGTTAGTGTAATAAATAGCCCACTTCTATTTACACACCTTCTGAATTACTAAATCTAAAGCAGGAATACATATCAGTTTTGAATAGTTTTATCGCTATTTTGTTGATATTCACACCTCAAAACGCATTTCAATGGCTTAATGCGTCGGTTGGCGATAAACCAAAAAAAAAACAAAAAAATCCACCGTTAGCACCAACAAAATAGTACAAAAAGACGAGCACAAAATATTCATGTTTAATACGTGCAAATCACACCAAATACGAATACACAGAAACAGAATATTTTCAAAATAAGCAAGTGATGTGGGTAAATAAAATAAATACTGAACGTGCAAAAAAGTGGCACACATAAAAAGGTACATATATGTATGTATGCATTTATAAACATTAGGGTCGTCCTTAAACAAAAATAAATTTTTACATCAGATTTCCGAAGCCTCAACCCATATGCTACTATAGTCGAAGATATCACATATAAATTTTGGTCCCGATTGGAGATGGTTAAGGCGTGTCGCACAGGGGGCAAAGTTCAAATTCTTCTATGTGGACCAAAAAAAAACTAAAATTAATTTTTTTTAATCTAATGCCCAAAATCGATACAACTTTGCGACACGCCTTAACCGTCTCCAATCGGGTCCAAAATTTGTATGTTATGTCTGTGACCGTAATATTACCGATTGATGGGATGAGACTGAAACAAATCTTTAATTTGCTTTTTAAGGACCACCCTAATACACATATATATACATACATAGAATATCGATGGGGTATTTATGTATGTGCAAGGATACGTTCGTGTGCAGGTGTTTGAATGGCATTTGGCGCAAAATAGGAAACCTTATCCTACAACTTGAATAGAAATAGTAAAAAGTTGTTGTTTTGCACTCGGAAGTTTTTGTTTTTTTGTAATGGCGCTCAAAACGTTGGGAGTTCTTTGTTTGGTATGCAAATGTTACGACAAAGATAGCAATAGCAAATGCTGCTGCTTTTCTTATTCTCATGCAAGAAAACATATTTTTTGTGATGGCTGTAGCAGAAGCAATTCATGTTTATATCTGGTTAGATAAAAACTTACGCAATATATGTACTAAGCCTATCAAGCTATCGATAAAGAAACAAATAAATTTACGTAAGCATATCAACAAATGCCTAACAAAATAATACAAGGTATAAAAAAATGTACATATGTCTATTAGAAAAATTCGAAAATAAAGGTTGGAAATAAATAAATGTGCAATTCGTATGGAAATCACTGATTGTGGGATTACTTCGATTTACTAAGTATGTACAATAGAAAAAAATCAATATTTTACAATGTTGCAGAATTTCGCAATAAAGTTAGTTTGCTACGAGCAAAAATTTTGGCGTGAGGCCAATGTACTTTGGTAACTTTAATCATGATATTATAATTAATTAAGGGACTCTAAGGACGTGCCCGTAAGGGCATCAGTTGCTATAATACTACAAAAGGGCTCTTAAAATTAACTAAAATGGTCTAATCTAGTCAGTGTTGCCAGCTTTTTATTGAAAAAATTTTAAATTTCTAAAAAAAAAACGACCAAAAACTGTAACCTTGAAAAACGACGAGACCTTTCAAAAAATTATTCGGTCCTATGCTGAATATCAGCATCGTCATCGTCGACGATCGTCACTGTATCAGTAACATGGCTGATGATAGCCATATCGTCAGTCAGCATAGCGCCGATTATTATTTCTTAAACATAAATAACATTTTAAATTAAATAATATAAACAGTTGAAATAACACAAAAATAGACTTTATAAGCTGAAACGTTTAACTCCAGAGACGGAAAATAATCATTATTTTTTAAATTTTAACCAAAAAAATAAACATGTTGTAAACGTCGTAAAACAATTTTAACTATACTCATATATGTATTTATAGTTCTACTCTTACTGTAGTGTAAAATGATTTTTATTTTTCGAGTTGAAACATTAAAAATTAAAACTAAAAAATTATATTTTGGTTTTATTTTTTCGCCCAAAAGAAATTATTATTACTTACTTTTTGTTTTTTTGGTCAAAAAGAATGACTATTTCATGGTTTTTAATTTTTCGCTCAAAGATAATAATTATTAAAAAAAAAAAAACGTAAAACTCAACAATAATAATTATCTCTGGGCAATAAAAATAACAATCACAAAATAATCATTAATTTTTAGATTTCAAAACATCAGAGGGGGCTGGAATTACCAGTTTACTTCTTTTTTTATTCAAATTGATTTCGGAACATATTCTTTCCACATTTGCTGTAGCGACTTGCATTCCACTCAGCTGAAACCAATTGTTTCAAAAGAACAAAACGACGCTCTTCTAACGCTTCTTGTTATCTTGAAAATTTACTTCGAAAAAATCTTAAGAGACATTTTAGTTTATTCATTTAAATTTTAATATAGTAATAACTATAATTTTTAATAATTTAAAAAACTGTAATTCGTAGTTAATCTGCGGATCTTGCAACATTGACCCTAGTTAAGAAGCTAGAGCGCATGCAAACAGTCACCCGAGTTGGAATCAGCCGAGCGGTGCAGACCACTCCCCATTTACTTAACGCTATGGTCTGTAAGTGAGGGTATGTGGTATGTGGGTAAGGGTGCCGCAGTTCGCTACGCATCAGGCTAGACCCTCAGGCGAAGAAGCTCAGAGCAAACGGAATGCTTGGAATACATCGATATATTTTTTCTTTGACAAAAACTTATGAATGAAGTTCAATAAACGAGGGTTCGGACAAACGTTTGTCTTTTAACCGATTTCATTACAGTGCTTTTGGGGAAATGGCAAGGTACTGAAGGACGGGCAAACTTGTATGAGCTAGCTGGTATCGCCGATGAAGGATACCCTCTTTTCCATTCCAATATCGCGCTTTTTGTGAACACAATTTTTTTCCTATCTTCTAGTGTCTACCTGAATAGCTAAGAAACAAGCTACAGTTTTTTTTTAATCATAATCCAAGTGTATTTCTGCCATGAAAAATACAATCGCCGTTCGGAGTCGGCGTAAAGCAGGAGGTCCCTGTCCGTTGTGTGACCTAAATGAGCCCACCTACAACAACACAGTTAACATCTCTTATAAATTTACAAAGTTAGACGAATTCCCATTTCTAAAAATTTCGACTGTGAATTGATTGAATGTATTAGCCTTTCAAAGTTCTCAAGACAAAGCTCACACCATAAGCAACCCTTATCACATGCGTCCGAGAGGATTGTAATTGAGTCTGACTTGTGAAGGTTCGCTGCTGGGATTTAAGTCTCAAGATCCCAATACATTTGCCAACCAGGGAAGAGTGGGAATGCGGTCTACCTTAGGTAAATTATGGTATTTCCATTTATACCGTCGGCATAAAGATGGAAAAAGGAATCGGCTCAGATCTGTACTCCAAGGCCCTTCGGATAAAGTAATTATATCTCCTACTTGATAACTGCAGTATCTTTCAGGCGGATATCTTTGCCATAGAGAAGGCAGTTTGATTCATGTGGGATAGTAAGTAAGTCTCTGTCGGGGAACATAACTTTATTCGTTGACAGCCAGGCGACATTTAAAACTTTACGCTCTAACGTAGTGAAGTCGAAAGTGGTTTGGAAATGTCCTGCTTCGCTGGCTTCGTTGAGTTACGTCAAAACGTTGCTCTGTTGGGTAGATGGACGTAGCAAAGCGAAGAGAACAAAATAGCCGATGAGATGGGTAGACACGGAGCGGAAAGGCCAATTAGCCAGGCGAATAACTCTACTACCACTGATTTTTTTTCTGGTCAGGCGAGTTAAAGAATACTTCAAAGCCATAACTAATGAATTATGGATCCATTGGAACGACTGTGAGATATGAAGATCCTTATGGCCTAGACTCAATAAGAGTCGCACTGAATAGTTATTGAAGCTAAACAAATCTGCATTAAGGGCGTCATCACTATGCCGGGCACTATGGTATAGCCCCAATGCTACATGAAGGGGGTATACCAACAAGCTCCCTCCGTAGAAGTTGTCGGGATGAAGAAGAAGAGGAATCGATTCACCACTTCTTATGTCAATGCCCAGCTCTCCAGACATGGCGTCCCAAGCATTTGGGTTCACGATTTTTCAATAGCTTGGGTGAGACAGCGGAGGTGAAAATATCAGAGCTCCATGCCTTCATCCGGGATAGTAAATCGTTTAAAAGGTGCGATACATACATTAGGAAATAACTTCGGTTAGAAGGCTGTGTCACCTCCTGGCACTCAAACAGGGCATTCGCAATAGGAAAATCTGTCTCCGAGCGCTCTCCTAACCAAACCTAAGAAAATCAAGTAGAGTTTACTTAGTAGACAAAAGGGGGACGGCCGAACGTTTTGAGTATTTTAGTCAATTACAATTTACTCCGTCATGCTCCGACTCACAGCGCCTTCATCTCTGGCTCCGTCACTTTCTCCCCTAAGTCTAGTGGGCGGAAGGTTACGGTGTTCAGGATTGTCCATTGTTTCATCTAGGGGTTAAAAACCAATTTAAGGAGCTACGTTTCTTTCTTTTCAGAATGTACAAAATTTCCTGCAAAAATTCCTAAAATGTATTAAAATGCAGTTCTAGTGCCTGAAAGTATGCTAAGTAAAACCAAAAACAATAAAGGTTCATTCAAAGAATGAAAATTGATTTCATTTTGCTCATACATACTTAAGTACATACATGTCGCGTTGCATGCATTTCGTTTGCTCGCATACATAGATACATACATATATATATTAGCTGGATGATTCCTAAAATGAATAATTAAGCGACTTCATATGTATAAGGATTATCGTTTCATATTTCGGTGTATGCCTACGTTTACATACATATCTATGTATACGCATGTTTGCTGAAATATACAAACATGCATGTATGTATGTATGTATATTTTTGTATGTACATACATGTAGTCAGGCTCGTCGAGAGGGTGGGGTTAATGGGGTGAATTCCCCCGGGCCCGGGTTTTTAAGGGGCCTGAAATATTAGAACCATAACTTTTTACTATTCTTTCAATATAATACTCTTTCATTATTGGCTTTTATATATTCCGATTCGCGCTGATTGTTTCTAACTCTATATGTACATTAAAGAAAACTTAATACAATTCATTTATAGGGGCCCGTGATTTTTCAGTTTAGTTCGACGGCCCTGCATGTAGTATACATATATCCACACAGAAATGTGTATAGCCACATTTGTACAAGCAGCAAATATTTGTGACCCAACATCAAAAGTGAACGCAATGCAAAGGGTAGGGTGGGCGAGCGGTTGAAAAAAAATTTGGATTTGTGAATGTGAAAGCGAACTTCAAATTCTATCTTCCCACATGTCGCTCATAAATCATCATCATTTCAAACAAAAATTTTGTCAGCAGAACGCATAGTTATCAAAGTATGTGTATGTAAATATACATATGTATGTATATAATATGTACATATGTATGTATGTATATATGTATGCACATATGTATAANAAATCACAAGGCAATGCATATTTCTGTTGAAGGAACTACCCGACGCCGTTGTACCAGTTGCAGTGCTCAAAAANGGGTGGGCGAGCGGTTGAAAAAAAATTTGGATTTGTGAATGTGAAAGCGAACTTCAAATTCTATCTTCCCACATGTCGCTCATAAATCATCATCATTTCAAACAAAAATTTTGTCAGCAGAACGCATAGTTATCAAAGTATGTGTATGTAAATATACATATGTATGTATATAATATGTACATATGTATGTATGTATATATGTATGCACATATGTATAAATGTACTGTATGCATAGTTACTTACATGCCAGAGTTGCAACTACACATATATGCATTCGTATGTAAACAGGGTAAACCAGAGGATGGTTCCGTGCGCAGAAGTGGAAAACTTTTGACTGCCATTCACCTGGGAGTGGCCAGAAGCGATTTTTGTGAGTACGGTTCAAATCGCAGCTCACAACGTCCGGATATTTATATCCACGTATCCTCTGGGTAGCAACCAAACACCCGTTTGGGAGCGAGTTAAAGTGAGAAGGGGCAAAATTTCATCGCCGAGTACTGGGCTTCACCCCGGTGGACGAACGTCTAGCCACAATCCGCATCACAGCTAGATTCTTCAATATCTCGCTCATCTACGCCCATGCCCCGACGGTAGAGAAGGATATCAAAATCGTGCCTGGCGACTTCAATGCCAAGGTGGGAAAGGCGAAATGCGAGTCTTTGGAACCACCGTCGGAAAATTCAGCCTCCACGACGAAACGTCCGACAACCGACTGAGGCTGATCGACTTCCCCGGGCCCCGAAACATGGTAGTATGCAGTACTAGGTCCGAGCATAAAAAGATACATCAAGCTACTTGGCTGTCTCCAGATCGAAAAACGAGAAATCAAATCGATCATGTTGTGATAGACGGAAGGCACGCTTCCAGTGTTTTAGACGTACGCACACTCCGAGGGCCAAACATTGACTCGGACCACTATCTTGTTGTAGCCAAGATACGCACCCGCCTCTGTGCAGTAAAAAATGTGCGCCCAACAATGCAAGGAGAGCTTAACGTCGAAAAGCTTCAATCACAACAGACGGCTAATTTATTCGTCACTCGACTCACACACCTGCTCTCTGAGAGCACTCTCCAACAACCCGCCGCCGAAGAAGTAGTTGGATTTCAGCGAGCCCAAAAGAACAACTGGTACGATGATAAGTGTCAAGAAGCTGCAGAGAAGAAAAACGCCGCCTATACTATAGGGCTACGCTGCAACCGGGCGCAACGCGAGCCATGTGGGACATTTCAAGCCGGTGGCAACCCACTTCAAAATATTTTCAAACTGCTACTTTCTGAGCCCACTTTCGTTTGGCACCCATATGTTGGAACATTTTTTTCCTATTCAGTTTCCTTAATTCAAATTTAATTTTATTTTCCAAAGAGGTGACAACCCTCCTAGAGTTAAGTCAGGAAGAAAGATTTTCAAAACCATTTCCATTGATAGCTATTCTGTAATATTTTATTTTTTTAGATAGTTTGAATATATTTTACTAAAAGGTGGCAACTTTTTTCAAAAAAGTAAAGCTTTATTGCATATCAACAGTCCAAGGCTTTTAATTTGACACCTTACTTAGGAAAATCGAACCAGTGTTTCGACTATATGGAGGCAGGTAGCAAAAAGTCCTGGCGACAGTTGATAAAAAAAAACGGTTGGAATTAGAGAGGGAAATGCAAAAGTCATAAATACCAAATTTTACATTATTTACTAACCCCCCCCCCCCCCCCCCCCCCCCCC
>NW_016160987.1:29212-34804 GCF_001687245.7 Rhagoletis zephyria | reverse complement strand
CTGTTGAAGGAACTACCCGACGCCGTTGTACCAGTTGCAGTGCTCAAAAAAAACAGACACGCACGATGAACATCTGTAAGGAGTGCCAAGTTCCGCTTTGCAAAATGTGCTTTACACCATATCATATGTGAATTATATGTATAGCACATTTTTCATTATAACCTTCCTCTTCTTCTTCACTAATCTGTATAAGAAATCAATAAAATATGAAATACTTTTTGTTATATTTATATCATTGTACCTATTATTTATTTTTGGTATAGTGTGTTTTACTGGACGATTGGTACTTATTTGTACCACATAACATCCCGGATGGTACAATGGTGTACCATCACCCCCCGAGCCACCCTTTTATTGTTTTTCAGATTTTAATTCAGTAATAGTTTATATATTGCCTAAGTAACCGGCTCCAATCAAAAATTTTTTTAAAGCATTGCTATTCGAAAGCCGGGTCGAAAGGGTTAAAGAAAGTGTTTGTTTTTCAACTGTAGTCAATTATTTAAATGTCGTGGAATATTCAGGTGGAGATATTTATCATTTATTTGGTACTTTCCTATTTTCTTACCAAAAAATTCAAAAAAAAAAAAAATTGGTGTGAGTACCGGTCCGTCAGGTCTTGAAATCTTTTTTGTTAGTTTTGGACGTTATAATGATTCAATCTTCCCCATGATGATTTTAATGTTTCCGCCCACAAGAGTAGAGGGCGTGGCAATTATTTCATCTTTACAAAATTTCATAATTCTCTATGTCTAAGTAAAACTAGAGCACATGTCAACTTTCAGTAAAATCGGTGCAGGTGTACTATTATTACCACCTGCCTCCATATAGCCGAAACACTGTGCGGCGCGGTTATTATGGCATTGCTTTTTAAATAATTTGAATACAATTGTTCTGCAGATGGCAACTCTGTTCGACAAAAAAAAAGAAAAACAGTTTGCACATCTACAGGCCAGGCGCTTTAATTTGACACCCCATTTTTGAAAATCGAGCGAAAGGTGGAGATCTTTATTCTGATTAAAAAATCCCCTCGCGTATTATATACATATGTATATAGATTTGTATACCTTGCACAGATCCAAAGCTTGCCGCACTCATCCCATCTCACCCTGTTGGTGACTGTTAAAACTTTGCGCATAAGCAAAAATTTTTAAGAGTGCTTATACAGCTGGCGCTTTGCGTACGTCTACATACAACTTAATAGCTGTACTTGTAAAATACAATATTTTCACATAAAGTCCACATGGAAATAGCCTGAGTTGAATAAATAACTTTGTCAATTTTGTTAACTCTTTGTTTCAGGATGTGTGAATTTAAATTTCATGAAAGAGCAGAAATAAACCGATAAGAATGTGGCAATGCTTAACAATGCAGAAGCATCTTTTATTATTCTTTCTAACAAGGTTTTTATTTATTTTGACCTCTGCTGCACATAAAACTTGTCAGGAAAGCATACAATAAAGTTTCCATTTGAAAGGTAGCTGGAGTATGAGCATGAGTTGTTGGTGCCTTAAAGTAGAGCCATATTTGTTGACAGTTAACTTATGTACCTGTAAGTGTATGTATGCATGTTAGGCGACGAAATAATTGGCAGTAGTACCGAACGGGGGAACGGTACATGACAGTGCGAGGTTAAATTGTATTAAAATGCCAAACTAACGCTTTGGTGTGGGGCCTTCGTCGATGCCTTCTGCTTTGAAAATTGTTTAATATTACATGAGGAGCATACAGTTTTTTAATTTACTTACTGCTGGTTTCACAAGTAATAAATTCAAACAAAAACATAATTTTTTACTTAAATTGCTGTTGTGAAACTGACTAATATGTAATATAGAAAATGCTTCGGGTTATTTTCTTATATTTCCAATAAATCTCATATTTTTTAAATTTTGCTTAGGGTTTCGGTAAGCAGGTATAAATGGGATGAAAAATTAAATGAACATAATTCTGCTAACAGAGCCTTTTGTGTTGATACCGATGGGAAACAATTATACCAGAGCCCCCTCCATGTCGTATACGTAACATTTTAATTGTCCTACGAATTTTATACCGTTGTACATAGTCAAGTTATTGTCCAATGTTACTGCACATACTCGTATAAGCATCCTAAGAGCTTTGCTCTAAAAATCGTAAATTATTGGTAAAATAACTAACTTTAACTATTTAACTTAAGCTAGACCATACTTTATTATTTCGATAGAATTTTACACCAAAAACAATTACATTTTTATGTTCTCTAAAACAGCCTAGTATCAACAAGTATCATTAGAAAGCAACTGCCCCAATTTTACTTTATATACATACATACCAATTTACACGCCTATACATTTCTTACTTTCACTGCAAAACAGAGGAAAGTAATAAATGTAACCAAGCTGCATGCTTGTGAAAGAAAACTACCTAATAATGCCAAAGTCTCTATGTATGTATTGTCGTTGCATTATTATATATATTATTTTAGCCTCTTAAACTCAAAATTGTGTTAATATAGTCATTACAACGCAAATTAACCTCACATTTAGTTTTGTTGGAGTCAATTAAAGTTGAACTATTAACATAGTTTATAGCCACAACATGGCCACAAACGATTCTAAAAGGTGAATGTTATGTGGAAGTTAATTTAAAATAACTCTGCCTTTGCTTAATGCTCGTATGTAAGTACGGGAAGATATGCGTAGGTGTTTATAAATTACATGGAAAGCTTTATTGCTGGAAAGCATACATACGAATACATACTACATAAATTTTATTATAAAGTAATAAAGTAAGTAAAGTAAATATTGCAAAATGGTTGTCAAAAGAAAAAGGTTTAAGAAGGTTTTCATCCGAAAATATTTTTGTGGAAGGTTGCCACCTGTTTGAAAATTTTAATTAAATTAAATTAATAAGATAAATTAAATATTGCAATATTGGTATTAAACTGAAGAGGTTTAGGAAATTCAACTGCCGAGAAAGTTTTTGGCCTTTTTGATTAATTCGAATTGATAAAATAAATGAAATATTACAATGCCGGTATTAAAATAAATAGGTTTGAGAATGTTTACTCTAGAAAATATTTTTGAAGCAGGTTGCCACCCATTTGAAGAATTTAATTGAGATAAATTGATATAACAAGGTTTCCAGAAGGAAGCCGATACTTTACCTACTTTCTAATACCGTCAAAGATATATTAAATAACATCATATAATATCATCAATATCATCAAAAATGAAATACTTTGAAAATCACACTTCATAAAGCTCTTTTGAGAGGGAGTAACAACACAAAATTACCTTTTATGCGCAGTGAAACACGCCGGGTATTTGGAAGTTTATAATAAAAATATACTTGCAATGTAGCGCCGGAGTCGAGTTATTCCTGAAATTCGAATTTATGGTACGACTTAAGTAGCTCATATTCGAAACATATGGACATACTATACATACATATGTATAATGGTAATGGAATGATACATAATTTTGCAATTCAAGATGCCAGATGAGCTGTGGTCTAGTTAGCTCTGAAAATCGTATTCTTGGTCCGATTTGTTTCATATTCAAAAAAACATATACATATTCTTGTGCAACTAGAAGGGAACTAGTTTTGCAAACAAAAACCATCCGCTAGACACCGCTGTGGTCGCATACTGTCAGTCACGGACACAACATAAAAATAAAATTATAGTTTAAAAAACTAAAACCTCCCTATTATAAATGCCATTCGTACTGTCATCAGGTATGTAACTTAGGAGTAGAAATCGCTGCATCTTTTAGGCGCATCAATATTACATAGTTACATCCCGAGTTAATAAAAGGAAGGTAATAAGTCAAATTGTTAGAATTTAGATCATATGGAGGAAATGCAAAAATGACGAATTACAAGGGAAAGATACGACCACTCACAGCCTTACACTACGTTATTTTGCAATGAAAAGTTTTGCACGACTGGTGAATACCCTAATTGTGTAAGCGCCAATCTATAATTAAGGACTTCACCCTAATTTTTCTAAAATTATATATGAAAAATTTAACAATCCAGAAAAGACTAGTGGTTGTATATATGCACATGTGGAAGCTGCAGCAGAAGTTTATTTGCGTTTTAAACTACTAAGCTACTAACTTATCTGTTATCACACACATTGCTACTGGTAACACTGGTTTACAGCAAAAATGTTCCATGGATGCCACTATACAATTCCTATGCAGAATTGCACGGTGATTCCGAAAATCGAGCTAATTTTTTTTCTATGAATACGTTTTCGAGATATTTTCAATTTACCATTATTCAGCTTAAAGCGAAAATTGGTTCCTTTTAATCACGTATATCTTACGAACCAATTTAAAAATCTTAATATAAAATAAGGCAAATGAAAGCTAATGAAATTTTCCATAACCCGTATATACATCACTTTCCGATAGGGCTTATAGTTTCTGATAAATTAATTAATCATTCCAGCTTTTTTTTTATTTTTTAATAAAAAAATGAAGAAAAATCAAACTTTGACAGAAGAAAAATTTAAAAAGTAACAGGTTCGGTGCCAAATTTTTGCATTTGTGCTAAAGCCTGTTCTGTTACTAGTGAACGAAAGCGAGGTATAAATAAAGAAGTAATGAGTGGTCAAATGAAAATACGCAAATGTTTTTTGTATGAACAATGAGCAGGAAATAAAGTTACTCATGCGCCACGTACACCTAAGTAACACGCTTTTCTGCTCTTATTTCATACAAAAAATCTTTGCGTATTTTCATTTGACCACTAATTGTTTCGTATTTTTCCATCGATTTTCTTCATCAGTTATTATTATAATTTTTTCTTCTGTTAAAGTTTGATTTTTTTCATTTTTTCGTTAAAAAATAAAAAAAAATTGAATGATAAATTATTTTATCGGAAACTATCAGCCCTATGTGAAAGTGATGTACCCGTATATATGTACATGGTTTATGGAGAATTTCATGAGCTTTCATTTGTCGTATTTTATATTAATATTGTTAAATTCGTTCGTAAGATATGCGCGATTAAGTGGAAACACTTTTTGTTTTAAGCTGAATAACGGTATGCAAATATCTCGAAAACGTATCCATAGAAACTAAAATAACTCGATTTTCGGAATCACCGAGCAATTCTACATAGAAATTGGATAGTGGCATCTGGAGAAAAAAAAAACCAAACTAAAATTTGTGATCCAGTGTAATTTAGCCAGTGTTTTGAGGCATAAGCTTGCGAAAAACTTTTAATTGCATAAATTTGCTGCATTTAGTCTAGGCAAACAAAGCAAAAGTAAAAGTGAAAGTGAAAATGTGCAAAGCACATGCAGTGATGCCAGATTGTGGGTAATTTCCCTATTTGAGGGATATTTTGCATCAAAAATTATTAAAAGGGAAAAAAGGGACATTTCATATAAATAAGGGATTTTCTTTTGACGCAGTTATTGTTGCATAATTGATCCAAATTCAAGAATATTCGACATTCTTACGTAATTAATCGTTCTGAAGATGTGATGTGGAGTGAAATGGTATATAATTGTTAAAAAGTATAAGGACAATTTCGAAAATTTTCTTACGTTAACCAATTCAAGCGCTGAGTAAGAAAGAATCTTTTCAGTTGTAACTGGTGTTT